>NW_017308071.1:0-65338 GCF_000935625.1 Nanorana parkeri
ACTGCTCAGCGCCATCTTGAGCAGGCTCCACCCCCCTCCACAAACGTGTTCTATCGGGTTGAGGTCAGCATCTCTCCCCCTTTCCGTCGCCCATGACCCCGGTACTTGGGGACCCTGGCTTTCCTCCTGGGGTAGACGAGCCCCGATTTTGTCGCCTGCGGGATGCTAATAAGTTCCGGGTCTGCGATATGCGCTCCTCCGACGGATGGCTCTCCGCCAGCGAAATCGGTCGCCTACTGGACCCCCCGTTGGACTCTTGGGGAACCCTTCAATTGAGGCATTTCCTGCTTTCCATCCCCAACCACCAGCAGCTCTCCCGACCTCTGACCCCCTTTGAGCAGCTCTGCAGAGAGGGACAGCCCACTCGTCACGCAATCTCTTCTCTGTATTCCCTGCTGATATCCCCCCCTCCGGACTCATATCCGTTCTTCTTGACCAAATGGGAGAGGGAATTGAACACAACCCTCACACCTACCCAAAAAGATCGAATACTCTACTTCGCACATCACTCCTCTGTCGCATGTAGGACCCAAGAACTCGGATACAAAATAGTGTCCCGTTGGTACCGTGTTCCCACGGCCCTCCATACGATGTTCCCTCAGGTTTCCCCCATGTGCTGGAGGTGTCGATCTGCACATGGCACATTGCTGCATATATTCTGGTCCTGCCCTAAATTGTTGCCTTTCTGGAAGGGGGTAACTGGAATCCTAAATGACCTGGTAATGGCGGAAAGGTCGGACGATCCCGTGGCCTGTTTGTTACACTTGAATGACATGTAGAGAGCTGTAGCTCGCGGTATACTGAGATGCAGCAGTATACCGCGAGCTACTGCTCGCAGTGACTCTCTTATCGGTTGGTTCAGTCTGAATTTCAATCAAACAAAAGGGAGGACTCTACTGTCTGCTGTCTCTTTAGCTAACTCATAGTACACTGGGAAACCTTCTTCATGTGTTAAATGTTCATTTATAAAACAATGATTGTACATAAATAGGGAAGACAAAGATATAAAACAACAGTTGTGAAAAACGTAAACAAATATGTAATTAAATGAATGATTAGTTAATGGCTACATAGCTTTACCATCCTATTTTGAAGATAAATGGTACACTATGGAATTTAGTAAATTAAATTCCTGAAATTAGGTATAGTATACAACTTCAGTAATAGATGCCCACTACATTAATCTGAGCATTATGGTTGAAAATATTGTAAATAAATCTGCATATGTGTAGATATTTTTTTAAATTAAAGGAATAGACAAAAATTGAGTCTTTGTTTTTTCAATTAAAGGATTTTATCTAAAAGTCTGGACTTTTTACAAACTATTAGATTTAACCCTTTAGTGAATGGGTAGGGGTATAAGTACCCCTTACTCATTCACAAGGTGGGAGGTCGGCATCTGGGTGTCCCCTTATTTAAAGGTGTACCCCGATGCAAATAAGCCCCCTTGCCCGCAGACCCCCACAGCCACCAGGTCAGGGTTGTGAGGAAGAGGCCCTTGTCCCCATCGGCACGGGGACACCCTCTCGATGCCAAGGGCACGTGGCCTGGTAAGGCGCAGGGAGGGGGGCGCTCGATCGCCCTCCCCCTTTCCTGCCCTGCCGGGCCAGTGCTCGGGTCAAGGGTCTGGTAGGACTGTTAGGGGGACCCCACGTTTTTTCCCCCTAAAAGGACCTAAAACAATTTTTTTTTTTACTTGGGGGAGGGTCCCTCCTAACATTCCTACCAGACCTAATGGGTCTGGTATGAATTGGGGGGGAACCTCACGCTTTTTTTTTTTCATCTTCTGCAGACTGTAAAAAAAGACAAAAAATATTTTTTTTTCTAATGTCACTTTGCTGCAACGAAATTTCGTCCATTAAACGAAATTTCGACCGGACTACCGCTAACGAATTTCGTCCGAATCCCGAAACGAATTACATTTTTTTGCTGGTGCACATGTCTAACAAACATGGCATATATGTGATGTAGGAACTGTTCTTTTTCCTTTAGTGAAGAGAAGGATTTACCAACGTGTAGTTGTTCATAATTGTTCCAGGTAATCCCTGGAAAGCTGATTATCTCAAGCATCGTATAAATTGTTTGCAATGATTGCAATTATTAGGCCAAATACAGCCACACTTTGCCCGTGCATAAAAGGACATGGCTATAGTTCGGCCTTTACTTTCACAGAGCAGAGTATAAGGCCGCCTTTCTCAACCAGGGCACTGTGGCACACTGGTGTGCCTCCTGGCCTCCTCAAGGGTGGTAGTGGGACTGAGATGTGAAGGGGGATTGAAGATTGAGGTAAGAAGGTACCCCTTATGCAAAGGGAGAACTCTAATATGAAAGAGGGGCTTCTGATGTGAAAGGGGGAACTACCGATGCAAAGGGTGACTATGATTAGTGATGGGCTCGATGTTTGAGTCGAGTAAGAGTTCGACTCGAACATCGGCAGTTCATGTGTTCGGCATACACACGAACTGTAAGGGCATTCGGCGGACTATTCCTCCCAAGGCACTGCACCTTGTGAAGCCCTGATTGGCTAAAGCATGGCAGCTGACCACAGGTCCGGTGCAAGACCTTACCCAATGAGGGCTCAGTACTCTGTCAAAATTACATTATGCGGCAGGAGTTCATTATGAGAGCACGGGACATTGGTCATTGGGTTTTTAAAATTTTATTATTTCTATTTATTTTTTGTTTTATTTTTTTCCCGTTGAGTTGTCGCCATCGTGGATAACGCCGGACATCGTGATTGACCCTGGATTACGTCGGTAGATCCATTTTTGGGGTTTAAAAAAAAGACTTGTCAAAAAGTCTTTTGTTTTTTTTTCTAAATAAAGGGGTACCCTGATGTGAATAAGCCCCCTGCACACACCCCCACAACCAATGCCCCAGGGCTTGTGGGGAAGAGGCCCCTTTCCCCATCGGCATGGGACAAGGTGCTTTTCTCGGGGCATCCTCCCAGTGCTGAAGGCATGTGGCCTGGGATCACAGGAAGGGGGGTGCTCGCTCGTTTCCTGCCCTGCCAGCCTGTGCTCGGATCAAGGGTCTGGTTGGGAATTTGAGGGGGGACACCACGCTTTTTTGGGGGGGGGGGGGCATTTTTTTTTTCAATGGGGTTCCTCCGAACAGTCCTACCAGACCTAAACGGTCTGGTATTGTTTGGGAGGGGGAACGGCATGCTTTTTGTTTCTTTATAAATGTCATTTCTTTATTTACAAATGTCATTTTTGCTGCAGCAGGTTCTATACAGTACATTGTACAGATGCGCCACTTTACAGGCAGGTAAAGGGGACTCCCCAGGCACGATATTTAAAGGAATTTTTAATTTTTATTGTTTCATTTTAAGTGATGTTAAAATCACTGCTCCTTTAAAAACTGAATTTTTAAAACATTTTTTTCATTGATACATGTCCCCCAGGACAGTACCTGAATCCCCATACCTTTTTATGGCCAATAAATTGCATTTAAGGCAATTGATTTGAAGGGGGCACTTTGATGTGAAGGATGGAATCCACTTTTTTGTGTGTTCTTGTGTGGAGTCCCCCTTAAAATCTATGACATTTTAGACTGGGGTGTCTTGAGATCTTGCATACTTTTAAAGGGTGTCGTGACTAAAAGAAAGTTTGAAAAACGTTGGTATAAGCGACATGTTTCCATCTGAGGAAATCAGCTTGCACAGCCTAGAATGATCACCGCAGTGCCCCAGAATGCACACTCAGTGTTATCCATAAACACTTCTTTTTAAGCTAGCCATGCAGTGGCAAATTTTGGTATGAATGTTCAATGGAAAAGGCATTCAATAAAGCCACCAAACAAAACTTTACAAATGTCATTCAAAATTTCATTTGATTTTAGCATTCAGTTTTGAAATAAATGGAGTTTCCTGAATGAAAAAAAACCTCACCGTTAGAATTTTGTTTGTTTAAGAAAAAAATTACGGTACATCCTGCTCTTTTGATTTTTTTTCTATCACTACAGTTGAAAATAAATCACGGTGACCCGCTTAACCACTACAGAATTAAACGAACTTACCAAAAAAAATGTATTTGAACAAAATTCTACTGGTGTATGGCTAGCTATTACACAACCAGTTTGATAGTACTTTAAAAGGTAGCTTGTCTATGAGTTCCTTTTAAATTTGGGTGCACTTATGAAAACTTGAAACACCTTGAGCAGCAGAATGTGTTGATGATGATCTGACTGGCTACTATGTGTAATTTAGTTATTGTTTGTATAGAGTCTTTGCGGTATTCTGTGTTAACAGACATGTTTCAACAACTACAATCAACAACAAAATTGTTTCTAATTAGAACAGTTCATCAGTTGATCAATTGAACATCAAAAGAAGACAAGAAAATGAAGCCAGCTTGGCAGTTAACGGTGCCCTTATTTGCACACGGTAACATGACCTCCGATTTCTGCCCTTCACTTGCAGCACAGAGGAGAACTGCTTTGATATATGAGCCAGAATGCTTGCTGTCATTAAAGTCTACAGTATGTGGTACAATCTATTTCAGTCCATTTATCATCTACCACTGTGTTTTATGTGTTTTGCTGAGTGCAATTGAAGCAGTATGGACAAAATAACTTTGAATCACATGTGGATGTTTACTGTTCCATTATAAAATATGTTCATTGCTGCTTTACGTGTTTTCTGTTTAAAAAGTTACGCAGATGTTTGAAACATGGAAATTCTTATAGCAGTGCTTCCATATTGTTAATAAAATAATAATTTGGATGCCTGTGATGTCATTCAGGGAGGCAGGTCCATTGCAGGTTTTTTTTTTAGCTACCAGGATCCTTGAAGAGTAGCTTGACATGGGAGGGGACAAGCTCACCTGATATATTAAAATGCAATACAGTGTTGGGATTAGGAAAGCAGCAGTGTGTTAAAGTGTATTTCCACTTTCATAGCCAAATTGGGATAACACCTATTTTACATTTGTTACATGTTCCTATTCACATAAAATAAGCTAAGAAAAATAAAATAAAAATGTATTGCTTTTTTGATTGATTTTACTTGGGTTAGGGTTTCTTGGCTTATTAGGGTTAAAATTTCTACAGGTTTCTCCTCCTTCTACTTCTCTGCAATGTTAGGAGTGGTTGTGAGGGGTGAAGGGCTTCTCCATTGTATATTAATGAAGTTAACCAGAGAAACACAATCCACAAATTTCAGTCTTAAGTCATCACTGTGAAGGTGCTGAGAAAAACCTGGAATTAGCCATGTTGCCTGCTGCAATAAAGCATCTAAGCGGTAACAAATATTTAAAAAAAAATATTTGGGGGTATGCTGTGCGATAAGATACACATATTAAACATATAGAAAGGTTTTCCCAAGTTTAACGGCAAATGTCAAAATACACCTTAAACTTCCGTCCCCTCACTATTAAAATAGTTTTCAAAAATAAACTTTTTTACTAACTATTTTTAAGCTTAAACAGGTACTCTTTATTTTTCTATCTGTTTCCCTGGGGTTTTAATATTAATTAGTAGAGCATATTGCATAGCGATTGTGTGTAGACATTTAGACATATCAAGGGCCATCGGGATGGGAATTGATTCTGTGATATGCATTGTTTTTAAATTAATACAACGCCATTGCATAAAATTAATATTTCTTGTGCCTGGCTGCCTGCACTATTCTGCTCTTGCTACCTTGCAACCAGTGATGGGTTCTGACCGAGTGATCATACAAAGAATAGAACTTACAGGTCACATGACCAGGAGGAGACGTGGGGAGGCTGTGTTTGCCTGAGCAGCTCATGTTGAAAGTGTTTTTTGGAAAGCATTACAGATTTTAAGTATAACTTTGCAACAACAATGTAACTCTGCAGACAGTTGGGCAGAACTTGTGCTTATACTCATATGTGCTGGAGTGATAAGAGTATCAGTTTACATACTCTGAAACATATAACTGCATATTGATAATAACGGAACTGGTGTTTTGGACTGTTTTGGTATCCTTGCCATTCAATCAAATCAGTTCATGTAAAAGAATACAGTATAAAAACCGCACCCAAATTGTATTACTATTAATAGGTTACTATAGGCAGTAATAGATTACTATGATTGCATAGTTTCTAATCCAGAAGTTAAAAGAAAATGAAATGGCTATAAATAGCTTTAATAATTTTTTTCTACTGAAAAATAATTTTACCAAATTTTCCAAAAATGGAAGTTACATACATTAGCTTACAGCAGCATATTGAAGGAACCTGGTTTCTAATATTGTGAGGACATGGCCATGTTGACTCTTGCTCTTGGTTGTTTGCCCTGCAAATATCTGTACACTAGATGGTGCTGAGGAGCACAGATAATAAATATTTATTTCCTATGCTCCTTTATGTTCACACCATGTCCGGACCAGATCTGGAGCAGATCTGCAAACGCAGTGCAGTGCGTTTTGCCGCGTTGAAGTTCTTTTTTTTAGCTTAAAATGGGCTTTCATGTGCAGTCCAGCGCGAGCCATGTGTTTTTGACGCTTTTTGCACGTTTGGGTGCGTTCCAGACTAGAAATAATAAGACTGTAATGGAAAGCACTGCAAAGGTGTGAATTGTAGCCCAGAAATCACGTAGGGATACATTTGAAGTTTGCGTTTTTGGTCTAGGAGCTAACTGTTCTGGCCTGGACACAATCTGGACATCGTGTGAACAAGCCCTTAGCTCCATTAGGTGGCCATAATGCAACATTACAGGAAAACATTTGAAATCTAATTGCAATTGTAGAGGAAAAAAACTAAAGAATATCTTTTTGGAATATTCTTGCACAAAATGAACATTCACAGATATTCGCAGGGTGAAGAACCCACAAATTGTTTATTAATAGACCCCCTTATAAGTAGTAAAAAGATAAAGAATCTACAAAAGAAAGACCAAGAGACTGCACATTATTGAAGCTGATTTGGTGAAGATTCATATGAACTAATATCTTGTTCTCATTGAGCTTTGTAACATAGCCACTTGTTTCAAGGGGAGAATGGCCACTTTTAAGTAATAAAATGATAACATATAACACATACATGATTCTCACCAGTCACACATTACACAGAGGAGACAGAGCTTTTTGGTCACACAACTGCATAGAAAAATGAGGGGAAAAGGGAATTTAAATGGTTATTTTTGCTAAAATGTATGTAGCGCAATGTGGCGCACTGGGGAGGCAGCATTTAAAAGGTGGGGTATTGAATAGCTTAAATGTCTACTTCCCAAAGACAGGACATATAGGATCATGCGAGTTATCGATTTACAAAAAATGACAAACTTTTGTTAAATAGACTGTTTTAAACCAGAGATATTACAACCTGGAATGAACGTGAGGAGTTTATTTATAAAGGTGTAGGAGGAGAAGAACTGGCCAGGTCCATATTGGAGGTAAGATAGCTGGACCGGGGACAAATGTAAGTATACCCTTACCTTTGGTGAAGTTGTCCTTCAAAACTAGAAAGTAAGATTGGAATTGGAGTCAGATAGAATCAGATAGAATGTTTTTCCTAGGAAGTGAGTATGGGGTACCACATCCCAAATTGGACACAACAGCACAATAAACTATCAAATTGGACTTTTCAGGCACCCATATGAGCAAACAACAATAAGTAGTATAAAATATTCACAAGGTTATTCACTAAAGAGTGAAGAGTTTGGAGAAGGCAGGAGAAGTGAACAATCTAGGACAACATAGCTGATTTGTAAAAATTATCTAATTCAGCTCACTTTTCAGTTCAACTATTTTGTACTATTTTAGTTTATTTTGCTGTTGTATCCAATATTGGCTGCAAAGGCCAGTAAACTACACTTTCATTCTCTTGTACTTTACTCTTTTAGTTTACATTTTTATTTTTATCATTGAAAACATGGTCAAAGGTGAATTTACACAAAATGATTAAGTAAAACAGTATGCCTGGTTGTGTTATAAGCTCTTAAGGTACCCATGACAATAATTTTTCCTGACAGTGAATTATCCCCCATTGCCAGCAGTATTGCTTTTTATTACAGATACAAAGCCTGTCTACTGTCATGGATTGGGAGAATGTTCATGGCACAAGAAATATATTGCTCTGCTTTAAGACAACAATAACTTTGTTCTTCACCATTACAAAAGATGATGCCACGAAGTGTGTAAAAGTCAATGAAGCAGTGCACGAATACCAAGGAAGAACAGAATCAGAAAAAAACTTAGTTCGACATATTAGCTGTTTGTGATTTAATGACAGTATAAGAAATAGGAAATTTTACAGGAAGTTAAAATGTAAAAGAACAAATTTGTGAAATACGATAACAAAGTAGGAGTGATAGGGTACCAGTAATAGGTACACGAATGTTACAATAACATAAATTAATTTAGTTGTATACTATGTTTTAAGGATTTAACAACTTTATGCAAAATGTTCACGTTTATATAATTGAAGAAAAATAAGAGGATTATTCAAATAACTGGGTCAGCAATGGATCACATATTTAATTGTCTTCTTTTGCCTCCCCATGATGTAATCTGATGTACATAGTGCCTTCTCTTTTCCACTGGAGCTTGAAATGGATGTCTGCGATACTCCTAAAGCAAATCACTGTGCATTTTTCAAACAAGACAACTGAGGTGTACATCCCTCTCTTCTTGCAAACATTATGGAGCATAAAGAGGACCACTCTACAATTAGTGTTTACCATAGAGAAATCAGACTCACCAGTCCAAATTAGGTACTATCTTTTAGCTTAGCTGTGTTTTTGCTGGTGCACCAGAACCTTCAACCGTATATGAACTGTTGTTCTTGTGCACAGAAGGTAGAACTGATAGTTTATACATGACCCATACAGTGTTTAACTGAACAAACTTGATGGATCTATCCAACTTTGCAAGAATAGAGGAGAAGGAGTATGCCCATCTTTTGTGAATCATTCTGAAACAAAATAATATAAGCATGTAAAAAAACACTGACATTTCTTTTTAAAAGAATCCCAATCTCAGTAAACCGTTCTACAGTTACTAATGGCAGAGCTATTTAGTTCTCTATAACCCGGGGCGCCCACAATTTTTGTGTGGAGATCTACTTTTCAAATGATGAACTCAATGAGATCTATTAACGAAAAAAAACCTGCGTTCAGGGGCGGAGGGGAGGTTGCGGTGCATTGAAGTCAATGGCACCGCAGCCAGACCCCTCGCCCACAGTGCGATCGCCTGCACCCAGAACCCAGGCACATTAGTGCCTGCGTGCCCGTCCAGTGCGATCCGCAAAAATGCTAAAAGCACAATTTTTGCAGATCGCACTGAACCGGAATGCAGGCACTAATGTGCCTGCGTTTACAGGTGCGGGCGATCGAACTGTGGGTGGGGGACATGGCTGCAGTGCCATTGACTTCAGTACAACCCCACGCCCCTGAACGCAGGGAGTCGGCCGGCTTGCATTCCAGTGCGTTCTAGAGGCGCCATCGTCCTGTCCTCCCGCAGTGCTCGTGTGGCCGACTTTGCACACGGGGAGAAGTGTCCCGCCCCTTTCCGTCTGCGGCGTCTGGCACACGGTTCTGGTACGCGATCACGGGTAGATCGAGATCGACCTACTGGGCACCCCTGCTATAACCTATTATTAACCCTGCTGTTTCAAAATATGGGAGGCCTGGCAATATGCAGTTTAACTTATCACCTCAAACAGGGGTATAGTTTCTTGGGGGTATATCTCGTAAGCAGTAAATTTGACATTCACCAAATATTAACTGCAGGTGATTCTTTTCTGGTGCATGTGTTCTCAATTACTGTGATTGATTCACCTGCAATTAATGTTTGGTGAATGTCATATCCAATGCTTTATAAATATACCCCTTAGAATAATTCATGTTCTATGCCTTCCCTTCTTTAAAGTAAACCTATGGCTTGCCCAAAAGCACATACTCCCTTCAATTTCCTTTGCATTGGCAAAGCACAGATTCACTTTCAAACCAACTGAATTATATGCCGAAGCCATGTTGTACCTGTGCTCCCTACAAAAATAATAGCAATGGCATCCTGAGAAAGAAAAATGAACAGATACACATTCCATCAGAAATACAGACAGAATAATGAGACTCCTCAGGTACTACAATGATATCACAATATAACAGATTATAAAAAATATATAGATTTTACATACCATATTATGATACCACAAATCAATATAAAAAGATTCAAATAATTAATACAAATAAATTCCCATGGCGGCATTCCAAAGGATGCCTGTATGTTGCAATAGCTTTACACACAATATATATTGCTACTGCTACATTCCCATCAATCAATTGTCTTCTATATACATCAATCATCCAGCATCACAAATGGAAAAACTTCTCTTTACAGTCAGCCATGAATGATGATTGGGAATGGATAACAATTTTAGCTTGAAGCATTTTCCAGACAATGACGTCTGCATCCTCAGGATGTGCGGTAAGCTTGTCTAATGCTTTTTACAATAGTTAGTATACCAAAGTTTAGTAACATAGATCATAAAACAAAAATATATGAATGTGTATGTAGCCCCCATCACCTTTTATGAGGTGGCTACTAGACATTTAGTGATTGTCAGGGCTGTAGTCAGCCTGGCTGGATTATAGTGGCAATTATCCGGTTAATTCCAGGTGTCTAGCATTGACTGTACCCCCCTGGGTGGAGTGTGACTCTGCTGTATTGAGGGACAGCCAATGAGGGACACTGTAAGTGTATGTACAGTGCAGCAACCAATCGCTGGGTTTCTCTCAACCAATGGCACATGCTGGTATAGGATGCATGCTGGGCTGGGATGCATGCACAGACTAGTCGGGACCAGTCATGGATTAGGACTGAGTGCTGTCCAGCCCCCCCCGGCTAGGCCAAAGGCCTGGGGTGGGCAGAGGATGGAGCGTGGGTGAAGAGTTTCCTTAGGCCTTAAGTATGGAGGAGGCCTGTGCTGTTATCAGAGGAGGAGAACCAGGGAAGTTGATGTCTGCTTATTACGAACCTGGTCTGGGAGACTGGATGGTTGAGGAGGCTTCCCTTGCACCTCATGTCTAAAAGCCTTTGAGGATGGTGACAGAGGCCAGGCAGACACCGAGTGGCACGAGTGCCAGTAGTTATGAAACCGTGCAAGTAGAAGGGTAATCCAGAATTCAAAGTCGAGGCAAGCCGAGGTCAAAATCCAGGTCAGTTGCAGTACCGAAGGAAGAGGCAGAAGAATAATCAAAACAGTCCAGGGTCAAAAAGGCAGGCGGCAGTCAAGGCAGGTAGTTGAGGCAGGAACGGGTCAAAATCCAGGCAACGGCAATCTAATATTCAAGACAGGAGACAGAACACAGACAGGAGCTGATAAGACAATCCAGCAAGTAAGTGACAGGCTGGCTTGGTTTAAATAGGGAAGTGAACTAATCAATTATGTCACTTCCTGTGCGCCTTTGGCACATTTTTCTTAGAACACGCTCCATCTGCGCATCACTTCCTGTGCGCCTTTGGCACATTTTTCTTAGAACACGCTCCATCTGCGCATCACTTCCTGTGCGCCTTTGGCACATTTTTCTTAGAACACGCTCCATCTGCGCATCACTTCCTGTGCGCCTTTGGCACATTTTTCTTAGAACACGCTCCATCTGCGCATCACTTCCTGTGCGCCTTTGGCACATTTTTCTTAGAACATGCTCCATCTGCGCATCACTTCCTGTGCGCCATACTGCGCGTCTTTCTGTGGGAAGTGGTCGTTGTGCGCATGCGCGTATTCTTCTGCCTAGCGGTACTTGGCGCATGCGTGGAACGGGCATGGTGCTTACACTGCTGGAGGTGCCTGGAACAAAGAGGACCTCTGGGGCATGCCTTGTGGAAGAAGGGCGGGCCCTAGTACAGTGCGTTATTAAGCCCTGAGTCCAGCCCATTGCTAACCCCCGAGTCCAGCGCGTTACTAAGGCCCGAGTCCAGCGCGTTACTAAGCCCACATTTAAATGTATGTAGGGATTTAAAAAAATGTTTTTTGCATTTTTAAATTTTTTTAATATGTTAGTTTAATTTTTTAAATTTTACCTTTTACACTTAACTTTATTGCTATCACATAGGGGTTTAACAACCCCCAATGTAATAGCAATTAGGACATGACAGGTCCTATTTATGGAGATATCAGGGGTCTTTCAGATCCCTAATGCCACCTTGGGACCCCAATGAAGCAGCACTAGAGTGTTCGTGTTTCACTTGAAGAAAAGGTGGCAACCCTAATCTACATTGAGATGCTAAAGAAGTCTAGTGAGTCTGAAGTTTATGTGTGTTACACCCTGGATGTCTAGGATCCCTATAACCTCTCTCCCTGGTATAAAGATGTTAATAAAAGTTATTCAGCATTGTATTACTGGAGTGGATATCAGCTTTGAGGGCACTAGAAGAGGGCGGTTGAATGCTAATGGGGCAGCCGAAGATCAAATCCCCTAGACAGACTAGTGATGACCCGGTTATTTCAGCGGCTCCTTAGCGGGTGAACGCTACATGTGTAAAGCGTAATACATTGAAGTAGATAAGTACTTGCATCAAATTGCAAGAATAAAAATACACATGGCAGAATCCAGGATGCACCTCTCCCAGCCACAAACCAAGGAGCAATAGGGGACTTTATTAAAGGAGAACTATGGGGTCAGTGTTTTTCCCCATAGTTCTCCTTAGGGTAACGGGAGGACACAAACTAGCGTCCTCCCGTTACCCTAAGCTCAGTATACCGCGAGCTACAGCTCGCGGTATACTGAGACGCCGCAGCCGGAGCGGATCCCGACATAGATGACGGGATCCGCCCAGCTGCGTGAGTGACAGCTGGCTCTGCCTACCTAGAGGCAGAGCCAGCTGTACCCGCCCCCTCCCCCGTCCGTTCCGCCAGTCAGCGCTGGCAGATCGGAGCGGGAAGAGGGGAATCCAGCCCTTCCCCCAGTCATGGCAGAGAGCCGTGACAGGATCGGAAGGTGAGCGAACCTCCCGATCTACTGAGCCGACCTGTGACAGTCTCATTGTCACAGGTCGGCTAGAATTATGAGGTGAGTGGAAATCACTCATCTCATAGTTCTCCTTTAAGGAGTTAAAATAAAGTGCATCCTTTATAATAACAAGATAGTTGATATAGGACATGAGGCACCAAATAATCACATGCATGGGCTAAGCTGAATATTTGCTCAAGAGCTTTTATACCTCAAATTGTTGTGGTCATGCCTGCCAGGGTAACAATTCAATGAATAGAGCTAGAGACTATAAAATAATGCCAGTCCAACCATGTAGCCCTAAATTAAATGCATTCTAAAAGTAATAAAGTTTAAGATATTGATATCACTAATAAGAAGGGATCAGAGTTAACTTACTATTTATAAATGATCTGGTAATACCATATTGCTTATCCAAAGAAGCTATTACCTCTAATTGTGTTATGCAGCCTCAAAGTGATAACCCATGCATATGCACAGCACAGCACACCACATTGTAGTCACTGAGTTCCCATGCTCAACTATACTCCAAGTAAAAAATAGCCAAACTCAATCTAAAAAAATAGGCTAATAAATATTAAGAATAGAGAGAGTCAAATATATGTATTCTCATTACCTCTATATTAAAGAAATGATCAAATACCCTTTTTAAAATAGTGGCCAGAAAATGGACCCCCCAAAAGAGTGGAATCCCAAACACCAGCTTTCCCAGGTGCACTGGGAGCTGAAGCATGTGGCCCTGCATATTTGCTCTGTATTTGGCGGATGGGCCTATGTCTTGCGGCTGATACCTCCCACCATGCACCTCAGTATAAGGGTGGAAATGACACAAAACGTGTCACCTCCCGCTTAGACTTATGGGAGGGTATGTGGCAATCTGTATCATCCCCCCCACCACATCAGGTTAGGTGTAGCTATTGGGGGGAAACATTCTCTCACAGCCATCATAACTATGGGCAAACTAATAGATTGCAATCCTAGGCGGAAATGCATGATGAAGCCACCTCACGGTTCCACCCTTCAGGAAAAAAAATTCACTAGTGGGGAGAATTGGGTCCGGACACTACATGCATATTGTTCCCCCGGGGTCGGGATAGGACACCTGGGTGTCAACCGGCCCAAAATAATTAAAGAACTGTAATAAATAAATAAAATACCATGATAAACCAGTATCATACTATCTATATCTAACATATTATACAACAAATTCTATGTCAGTACACAATATAAACAAAACTCACTTCCATTACACTATCTGTTACAAAAAGAAGAAATAATGAAAGTCACTGATATCATATCCTATCAGTGACACTGTTATACCATTCTAACAGTGACCTACAAAGGACAATTAGGTGTCTACATGACCCCTCTCCAAGAAAAAAAACAAATAAAGATTTTACATTACTATTGGAATTCTTGTAAATAAACAAAGGCACCTCTTTATCATATTAATATATTAGATCTTGATATTTATAAACCAGCCAGAGCTACTCCTGGCGATCTGTGCTAAATGATACATTTTAGTTATTACATACACTCTATAATACTTTATAGAAACAATATAAACCTTAAGAATGCAAAGAGGTAAAGGAAAAATCCAGCCGCACTCTGTTCCACGCTAAATCAGTTTATTGAAAATACGTCGGTGACAGTCCTGTCTGAGATCTACTCCCTCTGATGTGGAGCCATGGAGAAGCGGTGCATTATTTTTATGCTTTGGTGCCTAAGTTTTTAAAGTTTTAGATTGTTTCTATGAAGTTTACTGTATATTACCTAAAATGTATAATTTGGGTTACCCTTTGGATTACCTCAAGTTCTCCCAGGATTGGCGTTTAGGGATTTTAATGTATTTGTATTGAGTAATTTTATTTTATGTTGATCTGTGATATCTTCAATTTAAAATATAAGTAATATAAGAGTAAAATGTATATATATATTTTTTATAATCTGGGATATGGTTATATCATTGTATCATCTGAAAAGCACCATTACATTGTCTGTATTTCTGGTGATTTAAAATTTGGAGATATGGTGTACTGACCCTGAGAGTTGGTCCATACCAACCCTATGAACACATTCCAACCTGTACACTTTTTCCATCTATGCATTCCTCCTATTATAGTCGTGACTGCCATTTACAACAGTGCCTATTTAACAGAAAGCTTTCCTGTTTTTTATAACTTTTATTGTGATTTTGTCATGTGTTTATAACCCTAACCCTAACCCACAACCGTTAAATGTCAAGGAAGTTATCATTCATGGCCTCCAAAAGGCACACGCATTGAAGTAGATTCACATACACTATATATTAGATATATTGACTTAGGTCTACATTTACAATTAGATTTTGTATACTCTTTAATGTGTTTATTGATCTTGACTGCAAGGAGTTACAGGCCACAAAGAACATACTAGCTGATGATTGTTCAATGAGAAAATTAGAAATGATATACAGTAGATATATTATACAGCTACGCTCCTCTGTGCATACTGTATGTCCTGTACATAAGATGTAAATTGTGGTGCAGTGCTTTTTTTGCTCTTCTGTGGGAAACAAAGGGAAACAGCTAAAGAGATGGGCATTCTGCCTCAACAACGTGTATAACCCACATATTATCCAGATTAGATTTAAATTTTAATATCACTGGTACTAAATTATAGACATCTTTACACTTTGCAAGGAAATTTTGCCATAGCTTAGTGGATGTGGTAACAATTCGTTTTGCAAAGAATACTCAATCAGGTGGCCCTAGAATTATTGCACCCACTCCGACTTTCATGGTGATATGTAACATGTGCGGCACAATAGGCGGAATCTTCATTTCCGCACGTAGGCGCACCCAACGCATGTTTGCGTGTGTATGTGGGGGGGCGGGGACTTTAAAAGAAGATTTTTGTTATTTAACTTTTTTTTATTTGTGACTTTTTGTGCTGTTTTTTAAGCTTCTTTATTTTGTATGCTTTAATATTTTTTTAACTTTTTTTTTATGGAGACATCAGGGGTCTCCAAGATCCCTAATGTCACCTAAGGATCCCCAGAGAAGCTGTTGAAGCAGAGATCTGCTTCAGCAACTTCTCACCGGCATCTGTTGTTGGAGAGTGACACTGAATACGGAAGTGATGTAATATAGATCACTTCCTGCATTCGGGGACCGGAGAGGAGATCAAAGGGAGATCGTGTACCGACCTCCCTTTTGATCTCCACTGACAAAGTCGCCGTGCTGGTCCCAGCCGAACCGGGCACAGCAGATCTCGGGACCGGCAGCAGCGGCAACGGAGACGGCGGGGGGCGCACACCCTCACCTACTACAAGCGATCGGGCATCTCTAGAAACGTCCAATCGATTGAATGTAAACAGCCATCGCTGGCTGTTTACATTTCTGACAGTTTTCCAACTCGTGTGCGCGCTGGGCACCGCAAACGAGCGGGGGGAGAGGAAGGACGTCTCCCGCTCCTATAAGGCTCCCGTCCAGCCGTTCAGGAACGGCCAATGGACGGGAGGTGGTTAAGCTTGCAGAACACCTGACCACAGTATATGGGTATGCTTAGTAACTCATGTAGATTAAATAGATCTGCTCCCTCAACAGGAAGCTAGAAAATGGGTTACATTATGCAAAAATTGCTTAGTTCTTTAAATGATGGCTGAATGGTCCTTCAAAATATAATCCCTTGGTCTGTTTCTGTAAATCATTGATAGATGCAGATACCAGCCGCACTCCATACAGTGCTACAACCAAAGTAAATGGTGATTTGTGTAGTGACAAACATGAATGGTGCCATATTAATCCACTAGGATAGAAGAAAAGTCACCAGCACTCAGTACTTCAAGGTGCATATGTACTAGGGATGTTCAGATACCAGTGGCTATACTTGGCATTTTCGTGAGAACTACCAGGGTCGCAGCTGTTGCAGCTGGGACCTAGCTCTGGCGCTTCACCACTGTCCTGAAATCATTGGTCTGTATTGTTTTAGAAAAACTGTCACATGACAATAAACAAAAATGTATCTGTGAGTACTTGGTACTTTTAAAAATGGTATCAGTGCATCCCTAATATATATTTATAATAAACAAAATCATACATTAAAACAGAGATGTGCAAATCCCAGGAGCTCCGTATGCTCCGGAAAAATGACAGCTTCCTCTTAACTTTTGAATTTTTCTCTAGTCTAGTCTTGGAGCTGGAAAAGTATCTGTACATTGACTTGTACCGAGTACGGTACTTGGTATCTGAACATTTCTAATATTTACTCTTATTTATTAATAAAGTGTCACATAGGTCAAATAATCCAACATCTCTGGGTTACACAGGGTCCCTTCCTCAAGGAAACACAGTGCCCACTGTGAAGTATTGAGTGCTGGTGACTTTTCTTCTATTTTTCTGAAAAAGCCCATCTCCTTGTTTCCAGATAACACAGATAGTTGATGTGTTTAAAATCCTTTATATCTGTAAATACTGGAGATGCAGTCAATCTCTGGATGAAAGCCACATATCCTTCCCAGACCAGTTAACCAACTTATTTGCATTTTCACTTGTGAGATGGAAGAACTCCTCAAAGTGTTTTGGCATTCTAGCCTCTGGCAAATTAGTTAATTAATGTTTGACAAGGCACAGGGTACTCCCCATAACTGAAATGAGAATGTCTGAACCAATGCTGCAAGCTAGTTTACTTTAATACAATAAATCAATTGTTCCTTTTCAAGCAGTTAACATTGAAGTTGTTCTATTTTGTATTTCCAGTGGGAAATTAAGAGCAAAGCTTATTTCTGCGTATGTCTTGCTAAAGGGATTTTGAATCTTGCTTTTATTCTACCAATGACTTTTACATAATTTATTAAAAAGTATATTATGCAAAATGGAAGAGATGAGATAGTTTAAATTAGTACCTAGAAGAGGCTTATTAAACAGATCAGAAAACCACAAGCAACATTATAAGAAGAATATGTGTTTGCTACAACTACATCCCTGGTGGCCTCACTTCCACTTTAATGCATGCTAATTGTGTTATTTAATGGCAGTGAAAGTCTTTGCTGCATTGGCAAATCAAGTAATCACCAAAAAGCCTAGGCTAACGCGGTAATCATTAGCAGGCTGACCATCAATATCACATTTTACTGATTAGCTGAGAGAAAACATTCCAACGTGGTGCTATTTAACTTACAAATTGCAATAAACACTAATAGCTGATAGGAAAAAAACAATGTAATCAGTATAAAAATTCTGTCTGAATACACCTGACCTGTTGGCAATCAGTCTCCAGACAGACTCTGTCCTGCATAAGCAGGCCGTAGTGCTCAGTAAAAGACCCACTGAAAAATGTTTCAACTTATATTATGTATTAAATATACAGCGTAAATCACCAGAGAACTTGTGATTGATCAGTTGGTAATATGCTTTATATTGACATCCAGCTTTAGCTTTTTTTTTCCATATCTGTCTGATTAGTGTAGTATGTGGAACATTTTCATGAAAGTGAAGCAGTTAAAGCTAAACTGTAGACCAGGGCTGTACAACTCTGGCCCTCCAGCTGTGCTTTAATTAAAAATCACATCATGCATTTGCCTCTGGGAGTCATGCCTCTGACTGTCAGTCTTGCAATTCCTCGTGGGACGTGTAGTTCCACAACAGCTGGAGGGCCAGACTTGCCCACCCCTGCTCTAGACAGATATAGGAGACACAAATCAGTGCAGCTCTGTAATCATTAATACTTCATGAAATGTATTTTCAAATGAGCTTGGCACTGTGCTGCTTCTTCTTTCACTGTCCATTCACAGACAAGGGTGGTGGGAGTAGAGATGTAAAATTTCAAAAAATTTTGAAGCCACAAGGAAAAAGCGTTTTTCTTCCTGTTTGTTACGGTGAAAAATGAAATTTTCAGAATTAAAAAAAAAATTCGATGTGGAGTAATCCAAACTTTAGATGTTGGTCTCACCATTTTACTGAGAGCAGGAAAAAAAACAATTTACTGATCAGACTATAGGTAACAATATACTGTGATGGTGTAGAACATTATTAGGAATCATTTAAATGTTATAAAGATAAACGTGTCAGACTAATGTACCCTCTTACCTGTCAATTAAGGCCTGAGAGGACAGAAACTATCATCTACTATCATAGCAACCCAACTGTAGGAAGTACAAGATAGAGCCTGCAAGCTAACTAAACTGGAGCCTTTCCTCTGCAGCACCCCTAGTGGCAGAAATACTTTTTTTTTCGTTTGAGAACTGCATTGAGAAGTACAGTGTTACTTGAATTATATTCCAGGATTTGCTTGTCTTCAGCTGAGAGAATGTGCAATAATTTAGGACTTTACATAAAGTTTCAGAAATCTTGCATTAGGGTCTTCATGTTATATAGTTTGAATACCATGTCAAAGATATATTATTTATCATTGTAAAAGAACATATTCCACAATTCTTTTTTTTTTTTATTTCAACTTTTCCGGAAAAAACAAACTGCTTTGGAAAAAAAAAACGGAAAATTGGGAATCTACCCATGCCAAGCTGCTGTGCTATATAATGAATATTCACCACAAAGAATCATGTAAATCTAGTGCACTGCGCTTAATCAATTATTTACCAATATATTATTTACTAAACTCTGAAATCAATAGCACTAAAAGTATTACATTGTGATCACACACACTTACAATGGCGTATATGGTAAGGATTTTATATATAATAATATCACACTAGTAAAACAAACTTAATATTTTTAAAATAATGTGCAAGTCTCTTAGTCAACTGTGCAGTCTTCTTAAGATATTGTGCAGTCCTCTTTAACACAAGTGTAACATGCACCTCTGTGTATCTTAAATGGTCATGCAGATAAAACGTGCTTCCAGACTCCCAATGTGTTTAAAAGCGCTTAACCGCCCTCACCGACTATTGTTGGCCACCCTTTTAAAGATGAGCCACATAAGCTTCCCAAGGAGATTCCTTTCCCTCACTCCAATCTACCAGCATCAAAGGGGTTAAGAACCTCCCTCTATACCACTCGTACCGTCTCCTTTCCTTGCGCCCATTAGCTTTCTATGGATACTGTACAGGACGCCAGAAGATGGGTCCTGGGAGAAGTGTATATTTCCCTTTGTTCGGGTTGTGGTCCCTTTAAGGGACAGAAATGGGTTAACAGTTGCTGAAGGAAGTGTGTTCAAAAGGATAGGAAGCTAGAGACAGAGGGGGAGAGAGAAGCCCTGATTAATGTTTGCAGACAAGGCTGTGGAGCAGATGGAAGTACAGGTGCTTTGAAGCAGCTGAACTTTACTGGGATGTCTAAAGCCCAAACTCAACAAGCGAAGGAATTCCTGCAGAGAAACAAGGAAACGTTTTCAGACTTGCCTGGACTAACTCACGTCATACAGCATGATATTGTCACAGAATCCGGTGTCAAAGTTTATGTTCGGCCTTACCGTATCCCAGAGGCTCAGAGGAAGGCCGTTTCAGAAGAGGTGAAGAAGATGTTAGACCTAGGAATAATTGAGGAATCTCAGAGTGAGTGGTCAAGCCCTACTGTGTTGGTACCAAAGCCCAACGGAAATCTGAGATTCTGCTAAGAAAGCCTGTGTCCTGCGGTCCAGCTAATTCCCCAAACATCACAATACTCAAAGAAACAAGTACAAGCTCCCCATTGTGCAGTATATTTAAAAGCTCGTTTTCTTCATATATAGATAAAAACTCACTTACAAGCGCATACAATAATTCACTTTAAAAATGCAATCAATGTTCCATGATTGCGTCCTGTGCTGCTTCCTCGTGATGCTCGTATTTTCCGTCAATCTGATGCGTTTCGTCACTTCCGACTTCCTCTAAGGATAAAGATGCAACCTGGAGTGAACCAAAAAAAATAAATAGAACAGATTATGAGCGTTGATGGACAAATCCCCCGCTGTTTGCATTGTATTGTATTGCCACTGGCTGCTGTTAGAATACTTAAATGGAGTTTGTTGCTGATTGGCTGCTAGCTCCATTCACCAAGAATTTTCCAACTGGCTCTCTTGATCAGCTGATTGAGGATGCCGGGAAGAAGGGTGCCAACAGAGGCACCCATTGTGCAAATTTCAACTGATTCATCAGGAACTAGACAAAATGTGTCCTGTGTATACCCTACTTTAGTTATATGAAGTTGTTTCATTTCTTTTAAAGCTGAACTCTAGGTACAAAAAAATAATTTAAATATATTCCCCAAAACAGCCACAGATTATATAAATCTATCTGTGCTCCAAACACCTATGCAAACCCAACTATTGCTATATAAAATTAGCAGCAATATAAAATACTTGTGACTGGTAAAGCTTTGCCAAACCCCAGTGTGTTATTCATTTTCGGCTATTCATTGTGCTGTGACCATATAACAGTCATATCACATACAGGGTATCTCATATAATAGAGATCATGTGTTATGCACATGCTCATAATAAGCACGCGGTCAAAGTGTTAGACACCGCCATCTGTGGTGCCTGCAGCACAGTCTGAAAATGTGACAGGTCAATACCAGGCCAGATATTGTGAAAAATGCTTGATAATTACAATTTCCTTTCAGTCAGAACAGCTCCTAGGTTTCCATTTTCCAGCAACCTTCAAGGAGGTCACATCTATTAAAGCCATAACAAACCACTCCGTTTATCTTCGATGTTACAATGAAAATGGTGATCAATCTTTTGTCTCTGCTCACTTCTTTTCTTCTTCCAGGCTACGGAGCTAATAAAATATATTTCCAATAAACTGACAGATTGCTGTGTGCTCAGTCACATCTTTCATATTTTTTTTCTATTCACTATAGTAATATTAAACATTTATTGTAGTATGTGGATCCAAACTAAGTATAAACACACAGCATCCCACAAAATGACTTTTCAAGTGTTACATATTATGACAAAACATGTATATGAATAAAATATTATTTAACTACTTGATGACCAGGGTGTTAAACCCTCTTCCTGTCCAGGCCATGTTTCAGTATTCAGTGCTGCGGTACGTTGACTGACATACACTATATTGCCAAAAGTATTGGGACACCCCTCCAAATCATTGGATTCAGATGTTCTTTGAAATTTCCTTGCTACTAAATATTCCACGATCAACTGTTAGTGGTATTATAACAAAGTGGAGCTACTGGGAACAACAGCAACTCAGCGCATGCTGAAGTGTACAGTGCGCAGAAGTCGCCAACTGTCTGCAGAGTCAATAGCTATAGACCTCCAAACTTTGTGTGGCCTTCAGATTGGCACAACAACTGTGTGTAGAAAGCTTCATGGAATGGGTTTCCATGGCCGAGCAGCTGCATCCAAGCCTTACATCATCCAGTGCAATGCAAAGCGTCTGATGCAGTGGTGTAAAGCACGCCGCCACTGGACTCTAGAGAAGTGGAGATGTGTTCTCTGGAGTGACGAAGCATGCTTCTTTGTCTGGCAATCCGATGGACATGTCAGGGTTTAGCCTTTGCCAGGAGAACAGTACTTGTCTGACTGCATTGTGCCAAGTGTAAAGTTTGGTCGAGGGGGATTTATGGTGTGGGGTTGTTTCTCAGGGGTTGGGCTTTGCCCCTTAGTTCCAGTGAAGGAAACTCTTAATGCATCAGCATACCAAGGCATTTTGGACAATTTCATGCTCCCAACTTTGTGGGAACAGTTTGGGGATGGCCCCTTCCTGTTTCAACATGACTGCGCACCAGTGCACAAAGCAAGGTCCATAAAGACATGGATGAGCAAGTTTGGAGGAACTTGACTGCACAGAGTCCTGACCTCAACCCGATAGAACACCTTTAGGATGAATTAGAGCAGAGACTGTGAGCCAGGCCTTCTTGTCCAACATCAGTACCTGACCTCACAAATGCGCTTCTGGAAGAATGGTCAAACATTCCCATAGACACACTCCTAAACCTTGTGGACAGCCCTCCCAGAAGAGTTGAAGCTGTTATAGCGGCAAAGGGTGGGCCAACTCAATATTGAACTGACTGGAATGTCATTAAAGTTCATGTGCCTGTAAAGGCAG
Source organism: Nanorana parkeri (assembly GCF_000935625.1). NCBI lineage: Eukaryota > Metazoa > Chordata > Amphibia > Anura > Dicroglossidae > Nanorana > Nanorana parkeri. Next base: position 22,910 of record NW_017308071.1, read on the forward strand.
GCGTCCCAATACTTTTGGCAATATAGTGTATATTCAGTCAAGCAGCGCTGTACTTAAATGAATTTGATAAAACAAAATTTGGGACAGATAGAGCTTTTCTTTTGGTAGTATCTAATCACCTCTGGGGTTTTCAATTTTTAAAACATAGATTAAACGTACTAAAATTTTATAACAAAAAACTGTTTCCTACGTTATATTATTACCCCTTTTTTGGCAAAATATAAAAGATTGGGTCAAGTGGGGTAAATAAACACTAAACGTTTCAAGCCTTAAAATTGCGCCCATGAAATTGCAAAAAAACTACCATACTCAAAATTGCCCATAGGCAACGTTTTAAAAGCTTTTACCACTCATCACTTTAGTTTTATCACTCGCACTCTGGCATTCACGGTGATATGTAACGTGTGGTATAATCGTCATTTTTGCACGTAGGCGTACACACCGCGTGTTTGCATTTGTATGTGATTAAATTAATATAAAGCCAAATCTGTTTTGTTAGGAATAGTGTAGGAAAGAGTTAAAACTCCGGTCAGTTTTTTTTGTCTGTGCCTGGTTGGGGAGATTTCCCTTCACTTCCAGTCCTGGAGATGCAAAGGGAAGTTAGAGGAAATCTGTAAAAAGTAAGAAAATCCCCATTTAGACAGTTATCACCAGAATGTACGTCCCCTTTGGAAAATATACTCTCACCTCTTGTTTTGGTGACAACACTAACATTTTGGATTTCCTCTCATTTTCTGTCTCGGGGACAATGGTAACCAGCACACATAGAGAGAGTAAATCTGCCCAGCTGAGACAACAATAAAAAATGTAAATAAGAAAATCCATCCATACTCTTAAAAAAGGTTTTGGCTTTTGAATAACTGTTAATAAAGAACTTTGGGAAAAATGATTCTTAACCCTGGCAGTGGAGCTACCCCAGCAATGCAAGGGTTAAGTGCTCGCTCATCTAGGGTAAAACTTTTTTTATTTTACACCCTAGACGAAAATGAGCACTTAACCCTTGCAGTGCTTTGGTAGCCCCACTGCAAGGATATAGAGTAATTTTTCCTGAAATTGTTTTTTTAATAACAATAGACCACTCAATCAGGTTTACTTATGCAAAGTAACTATTTAGAACCATTGGCTCTGTATGGGAGATCTACAATACCATATTTTACCAACAGAAGGCACTGGACATGAAATTTGTCTTTGCACATTCTGGTCCTGATAAAAGCCAGCGCGTGTATGTGTGTGCATGCGTATTTGGAAGGAGAGATTTCTATGCTGAGGGGTGTCTCTCAAAAGAAATAGGTATTTTTATTTTACAATCTAACTGGAAGTCTCCTGTAAAATATAAAAAATAAAAATAAACGAGAAAATATATAGAAGATAATAAATGCATTGGGACAGATAGAGCTTTTCTTTTGGTAGTATCTAATCACCTCTGGGGTTTTCAATTTTTAAAACATAGATTAAACGTACTAAAATTTTATAACAAAAAACTGTTTCCTACGTTATATTATTACCCCTTTTTTGGCAAAATATAAAAGATTGGGTCAAGTGGGGTAAATAAACACTAAACGTTTCAAGCCTTAAAATTGCGCCCATGAAATTGCAAAAAAACTACCATACTCAAAATTGCCCATAGGCAACGTTTTAAAAGCTTTTACCACTCATCACTTTAGTTTTATCACTCGCACTCTGGCATTCACGGTGATATGTAACGTGTGGTATAATCGTCATTTTTGCACGTAGGCGTACACACCGCGTGTTTGCATTTGTATGTGATTAAATTAATATAAAGCCAAATCTGTTTTGTTAGGAATAGTGTAGGAAAGAGTTAAAACTCCGGTCAGTTTTTTTTGTCTGTGCCTGGTTGGGGAGATTTCCCTTCACTTCCAGTCCTGGAGATGCAAAGGGAAGTTAGAGGAAATCTGTAAAAAGTAAGAAAATCCCCATTTAGACAGTTATCACCAGAATGTACGTCCCCTTTGGAAAATATACTCTCACCTCTTGTTTTGGTGACAACACTAACATTTTGGATTTCCTCTCATTTTCTGTCTCGGGGACAATGGTAACCAGCACACATAGAGAGAGTAAATCTGCCCAGCTGAGACAACAATAAAAAATGTAAATAAGAAAATCCATCCATACTCTTAAAAAAGGTTTTGGCTTTTGAATAACTGTTAATAAAGAACTTTGGGAAAAATGATTCTTAACCCTGGCAGTGGAGCTACCCCAGCAATGCAAGGGTTAAGTGCTCGCTCATCTAGGGTAAAACTTTTTTTATTTTACACCCTAGACGAAAATGAGCACTTAACCCTTGCAGTGCTTTGGTAGCCCCACTGCAAGGATATAGAGTAATTTTTCCTGAAATTGTTTTTTTAATAACAATAGACCACTCAATCAGGTTTACTTATGCAAAGTAACTATTTAGAACCATTGGCTCTGTATGGGAGATCTACAATACCATATTTTACCAACAGAAGGCACTGGACATGAAATTTGTCTTTGCACATTCTGGTCCTGATAAAAGCCAGCGCGTGTATGTGTGTGCATGCGTATTTGGAAGGAGAGATTTCTATGCTGAGGGGTGTCTCTCAAAAGAAATAGGTATTTTTATTTTACAATCTAACTGGAAGTCTCCTGTAAAATATAAAAAATAACAATAAACGAGAAAATATATAGAAGATAATAAATGCATAAGTAAATACAATTTTGTAATGCAATTTTAGCAGATTTCATTTATCATAACAAGTATTAAACATGTGCATTCCTTTACCTCATATTTATTTATTAATTTCTTATCATTTATTTTTATTATCATTATTATTATTATCTTTTTTTAGACATTCATAAAAGGTGTCTTTTTTCTAAAAGAAGAAAAAAGGCAAATATACAAGATATCTATCAAAGTCACAGCACATATTTGTAGCCAGGTGTGTACACAGCTTTCCTTATTAATGCAAAACAATGCAAAAAAAATCATAGAAGTAATTAGTTTTACATTGTCAAAGACATGAATAAACAATGCTACATTGGAGAGGGTTGTTATTATTTTTACAATCAAAATAAGCAAATAATATTCCGTGAACAATCAGCAAGAAAGATTGTGTGTCACTGGCAAGAATAAAGTATGAAATAGAAGAAAGCTGATAAAAGAATTGTGAATCTTCATTATCTGGCACATCTGTTGTGGAAGGGGTTCAAGGCAAAGAGGGACGCTCCCTTCATTATTCCTTCAGGAATAGCAGACTCTAGAATGATAATTCGATGGCTCGGACCTAAAGGATAGTGCATGTTAATCTCTCCATAGACTCCTATGCAGGGTGCTGGTTTACTAATCATGCTTCAAATGGTTTTGACATTATAAATGACTATCACACTATTTATTTGGGACCGTTCTTAGCATATGAGAGCTTGACTTAAAGCAAGACTCCAGCCAACAATAACAAGATAAAAATGAATAGCCCGTTAAAAGGAATAATATCACAACTCATTTTCACTTTCAGTCCAGAGCTTTACCTGCAGTTCTTTTGTCTGCCAATTGAAGTCCTAGCATCATTCAACTCACTTCTTGTAAGCTCAGGTCTCTTCCTACCTCAACCTGTTACTGGTTAGTGAAAGAAGAAGCAGCAAAGTGATGAGCTTCTCTCTCTGTCACTCTGCTCTCTCCCTCTATCATCACACTTCTTGTCAGAACATGAACTTCTTGGCTCCTAGTGCTGCACTTCCTCTTGCACTTCAGCCCTGCTGTACAGGAACTGCAAAACACGTTTAACAAATTCAGGTACTTACACTGCATTCTTTTAAACAAAATAAATTTGATGGTATATTAATGATTACAAAGCTGCAATCGTTTTTGTTTTTTTATAGCTGTCTGGGGTTTAGCCTTAATAAATATAGCCATTTCGTAACTAAAAAGTGAATATATGGGCTTTTTATATACTTATGTTTAAATAAAATGCTGTAAGCAGAAAAGTATCAATCATTTCACATGGATATTTCATATTCTAACCTGCTTTACACCATCCTACCTAAAAGACTTTAATGCTTTGCTGTTGTGTTTTGATTAAACCTCAGTATCAGGAGCTCAAATTAGATATACAGCTGAATAATTTTAGAGTAGGGACTTAACTCTCTACCGCTCTGCTCTGCACAGAAATCCTCTGGATTTTCCGTAAGACAGAGACAATCATAATGTAAGCACCTTTTCAGTTACTGCTATGACAGTCATTTCTATATTATAGAAGCCTTTATTTATTTCAAAATTTGACTTCAAAGGGAACCGTCACATAAATAAAATTGTGGAGCATGTAGCTGTAAAAAAAAAGAGAAGAAACAGAACGCTGGCTGGATAAGCTCTTTGAGGGCGGGGGCTGATGTGCATGTAAAGCTCTGCGTAAAATTGTCAGCGTTTATAAATACCTGTAATAAAAAATCCATAGAAATTGTCCACCGAATCCCGCTGTGTAACTGACACTTCTGAGAGTGTTGACCTTCTGGATCCCCCACAGCTCTCACTGGCTCCTCCTGCCTATCTCCATGTCACTACTGTGACTACTGTAATGATGGATGAAAGATGAATCAGTGAGAGCTGTGATCAGGGGTGTCTCTTGCCTTTTCGTCAGAGCTGGTGGTGCATGTTCTGGGGGAGAGGAGGGGTGGTTGGGGTGATGTGCTAGTTGTCCACACTAACCCAGGAGGGGGATGGGGGTGTGGATCATCTCACCACCACTTCTTTGGAAGGTAGTGGTGATGTAGCCTTCTCAGGGGGCAGCTGGAATGCACTGGCTACATAAACAGTGACTAAGGAAACCAGGAAGTAGATTCAATTAAATGTAAATTGCTTGATTAATTTTCTTATTATTACTTTAAATGGAATGTATTAATTGGGACTGAAAGTGAGCTTCTACCAACATGAAAGGAAGCTCATTCTGCTGCCACCCAATCAGATGCAGCCAGGGATTTCTCTGCTCGCATCTGCAGGTAAACAGAGGGGTTGGAGCAGTGATATCATCGAACCTTATATGGCCACATGGCTATAATTGGTCAATGACATTGACATAATATGTCCACGTGGCCACGTAAGGTATGTGACATCAGCCCAAGCATCTGACCCCTTTGTTTATGTGCAGAGAATATCCTAGCCCCATATAGCTTACAGGTTTCAGTCCGAACCTAAGCTCATCCCTAGGGTTAACATTATGTATCCTGTGTATATTTGCTCTGCAATAAGTTGCAAGCTTGATAAAGTATACTGTGGTAGCTGATTTCATGGGTGATTCATGGGTGTTTATATACCATGGTTATTAGAACAAACACAATATAAAGTATGTCAGCACTGGCTGACCTGGAATGTTAAACGTTGAATTGGACTCCTTTTTGTGCCATTTCAAACTTACAGTCCTTTATGTCAATACAGTCAATCAATCTGTTTAAATATACTATAGACACTATATATGGACTCTCTGTCTGAGATATCATGGAGTCTCAGCAGTTGTTCTGATGGATGCTTACCACGTGGCTGGGTATACCTATGAATATAAGTCTGTACAACCATGTGGAACTGCAAGTAAAGCTGAGTAAATTGATCCCGTGATAATGTGAAACCCAACTCCCCTTTTGACTTCCTCTACTCTCTTTGTGAAGCCCCCACCCTATACCTTAAAAATATTCCTTTTTAATACCTTAAAGAGACACTGTAACCTTGCCCATGCAATTCAGGATTAAGTGCATTCTCTGACCTTTTTATAGTCATCTTATTTGCACTCTCCCTCAGGTTCTTTCTCCTTCACAGAATACCTAACATTTTCGGGTATGGAGGAGCATGTGACATGCACATCTATGTTGGTCCCCAGACCTTGAAACCAATTGCATTGGCCCAAACACAGCCACATGACCAGGGGAGTGGTGTCATTGCAAGGTTACAGAGTCTCTTTAAATCCAGTGGTCTTGGTCTCCTGATTGTATTGGTCCTTCCTGTTCTTGTTTGGCATCACTGGTGGGTGGTTCATGCTTTTGCACAAAACAGCTTGCATGTGGTTGCATGTGAGTGCAGTACTTTAAGCCCAGGCCTGTGTATATTGAAGTACCCACCAGTAGTCATCATTCATAATGGAAGTTAACCATTAAAGCAAGCAACGGTTAAGCACGATAAGTGGTGAATGTGGGAGGTATGGCCCCAGTGAAGAGTTGAGCATTGCATCCAAATGAAAACTGCTTTTTTTATTTTACCACATGCTGGCCAAAAGTATTTTTCTTTTTTGCTTGTTTTCTTAAAATGGTAGAGTATTAGTCAAAAAATATTTTTTTTTGTGCACGGATACTGATTTTGGTGTGTTTTAACAATTGAATTGTGTATTTTTATCGGTTTAATATTAATTTGAGAAACATTTGCGCAATTATCGCAGGGCCTACAAATTTAGTATCACCATCTTTTTATTCTACCGGGCCTGCGCTTTCAGAAAATATATGGTTTGGGGGGTCTTTTACAAACGCTAGCAACGCAGCAGTTGAAAATCAAATCAATAGGAAAAAATTGCAGAAAATTCAAAAATGTCTTGGCCAACTGATTTGAAAAATGTTCCGGAGGGCTTGGCAGCGAAAGGGTTAATGTTCAGTTTCACTAAGTCAAAAAGCATGCTGGTTGGCAAGTTGGCTTCTGGCCAGATTAACTCTAGTGTGCACCCTTTCTTTCCTTTTTGGCAGTGAGAATGTCTATAGCAACTTAATAAATCTTTGTGGAATTTCTTTGTTGCATAGAAAGGTATTATACTTTGCACTCAGTAAAAACATATTATAGTTCTTCTTTACCTGAAAAATAGGTAAATGTTATTTGCATTTTGTATATTTGGCATTCAAAAGGAGAAGCCACAACAAATGATGTTTTATGAAGCTAGAGTTACTAGTAGTTACATGAATGTTTTCACAAATGGTTTACTTTAAACATCAGCAAACTTATAAACACAACTTAACTGCAGACCTCTCATTTATTAGAGTGCACTCAACTAATTGAGTAAGTTTTACTGGCCCCTACAAATACCCTGACACCAAGAAGTGCTCTAGCTCAAAAGGGTGCCTGCGAGGTCCATATACATTAGGAACACCAGTTAAAAGGGTCATATCCACATGTAAACCAAAGTGAGGTTTGGACGAAGTCAGGGATATTTCACAAAAAGCATTGAAAGCATGAATCTTCTATCCACACAGATTGAAAAGGTCAATGCAAATGAGCCAATAACAGCATAAATCAGAAAGAAAGCCAGTAAATAGAAATTGACTTACAATGTTGGTCTGGGCAAACAAAAAAAAAGAAAAAAAAAGCATGCAGTACATCTCTACAATACATGTTTTGTCTCTTTAAAACCACTGCACTATAGAAAAATACCTGTTGATTCTGCCAAAAATGCAGTACATCATATATTAGACATTATCTAATATATATTCGTACTCAACCAAATGTTTTGATGCATAGCCCGATACTTGAGCTTTTACGTGAGTAATTACATGCTTCCAGGCTTTCTGATTGGCCAGGAAGCCGTCTCCATGCTTCTCTGCTGGCTTCCTGAGACAGCTTCTCTGCTAATCAGGAAGCCAGGTGACGAGTCTTTACACACCGCCCGGATTCCTTCATGGGACTTCCGGTATTTTTATTCTGTATCGGCGAGTACCAAAAAAAAATATTGGCACTCGTACTTGATACCGAAAAAACGGTATCGGTGCATCCCTAATTGTAAGTATCATTTACACATTACATATGCCCACCTCCACTCCATCAATCAATTCTTGCTAAATTAGCACAGAGTTGACCTTTTAATTAAATGGTTCTGCAGTTTAATGCAGCAAAGCTTGAACAAACATTCTAAATTATCCACACATGTTCATTTCCCCAGGATAAAAAATAAATGATAATATCTGTTTCCCGGATACTGAGGCACAATTATAGGGTGTGTTGTGTTTGTACAGTTATTTTTTTCTGTGTTTTAATGTGTTGTAACATGTATTTGGATTTGGTAAATCTGGGTCACACATAATGATGACTCTTCACTGCCAAAACTTCAATTATTTTATTTCTATCTCTCTAAAACACACAGATTGTAAAGAAAACAAATGATCTCATGTCTGCAAAATACACTGCAAGCATTTTAACCAACCATTACTGTTTCTTACCTACTTTGGTTCCACAAATTCTGAGCATAGGCCATGGCACTGAAATTGCTAATATTTTCCAAAATAAATGCTAAATGGGAGATTCTCCATACGCACGTTTCAGTCCTAGATGTGATAGGTCTATATCATCAAAGTTGCAAGAAAATATTTTAAGGAACACAACCTAATGTATACTTGAAGCACATGTTCGAGCATTACCAAAACTAACCCTTAAACCTCTCTCTCCCTGTAGAGCATGTCCCAGTTTATTTATTTTTCTTTAACCATGTTCCTGTTTTTTGCTTCATATGGCATCAGCACCAGTCTTGTAAAATTCTTTAGTCCAGCAGGAAGGGTTAACAAAGCTGCTTCAGATTTCAATGTAGCAAAGGTACAGTGTTTTCAGCCCAAACAGGATGTTGGAAGCTTAATTAATTTCTGGTAGATCAACAGGTATCTTGAAGTACTTTTAAAGTAATAATACATGGGAATATTTGCATATGTTGCAGAGATGTACTCATTTTTTATAGATATATTTTGTCCTGACATACACTGTAACAGGGTTAACAACAGGACTATTGGTTCAATAGAGAGAATGACTGCACTGGGACATTTAGTTAGTCTCTAAAGGCATGAAAGGGATAACATACTTCATTTAAGAGTCAGCATGGAGGCTAACTTCGGGCTCCACATAGCTATGTAGGAGAGGAGACAAGCCAACTAAAAGTGCAGGGAGATGAATGGGTATTTTTTAGAAATCCTAACTATGCACCGTGCAGGGGGGCTATAGTTCAGGGAAGATAAATCTGACCTTTATTTGGCAGAAGCCTATAGGTGACAATAAAGTGGAGCTTATGGTGATTACATATGCTAGGACATTTTTCACAAAATTTAAACAGCACTTTAAAAGAAACTTTTACTGAGAGAAATATCAGTTTCTGAATACATTGAGTGCCTGAGCATCTGTGGCCTCAATACTTTGATACGCTGACCTGGGACAAGCTTCCAGCAAGTACAATCAGTGTGATGTCAGAACCCCTGATCTGGATACTGGTTCTGGGTAAGTAATTCAGGAATGACTGAAGCCTTGTATAAAGCCAAGATGCTTTGCGGCCGCCCAAACAGTTTCTGATTTTTGGGTGGGAGAGCGCGGCGAAGATGGGTAAGTTTAAACTGCTGTTAAAGCGGTTTTTAAAAAAACAAAACTTTTTGCATATATCTACTGCTTGCTAGCAGTAGATATATGCAAAACAACCTGCAGGGTTTAGAAACCATATAAGTACAAAATAAGGAAGGTTCAGTACATTCCAGCTCCATAAGACCAGTGCAGACCTGAGCACATACTGTGTCTTATGGCCCTGTGCATAGGTGTGCATGAACACGCACATGCACACATTAGTGTGTATGCTAAGTGGATGCATATGGTGCATGTGCATGTACGCACAGTTGGTACTGTTGTTGGTGCCAAACATCTGATATGAACTAGAGTATGGCATGGACACATTACTGTGGTCTTCAGCTAGTTCTTGATTACCTGCGACTTGACCTGTTAATTCTGCCTACCCATGTACGACATGGCCTGCCCTCTGACCTGCCTCTGGATGTCTGCTTACTGGTTGTGACCCCGGCCTGCCTATTGGATTCTGCTTACTGCCTTCTGCTTTGTACTTTACTGCCAGCCTGTTACTGACCTCGGCTTGTGCCCTGACCCTTTGTGTTTGTGTTTTGGCTATGTTTTGGCTATGTTCCTGTCACGTGCACTGCTACCTCAGTGTTCCTGCATCCGATTCCTGCACTGCAGTCTACAGTCAACCAGTCCACACACCTGACTACTGCCCAGGTCCAGTTCTGCATGCAACCCTAGCACCCATGCCACTCTGCAACTTCACACTCCCTGTCACCACTTTCAGGGGTTTTGGACGAGACGTGCAAAAAAAGCCCCCTCATGAACTTAGTATCCACCAGGTCGGTGGCAACCAGGCACTCTCTATTACTTTAAGGCAATAATTGTGCAATGGAGCAATTTAGGGGTCTATTCACGTAGCTGCCGAAGGATCTAGCCATAGCTTTGGCAGACCCTTCGGCTAGCTTCGGCCCCAAGACAGCTTCGGTTCAGCAGAACCGAAGGGCTGCTGTACGGGCTATTCACAATAGTCCATAAAGCTTCCGAACTTAGCTAAGCAGCTCAGTCGAGCCGAAGGCATATTCCTCGGCTCGGCTGAGCCGCGCTGAAAGCCGAAGCTGGCCGAGCAGCCGGCCATTGGCTGGCGGACAGCCTGCTTCTGACAGCTGGGCGGAGTCAGTCGTGATCTTACAGCTGGCTCCGGTCACTTGCAGAGAGATCAGCGTCCCTGGTTACCAGCTGACCAGGGACACTGATCTCCAGACAGCAAACTCTCCCGGGCGCTCGGGGAGTCTCCCGTTCCCGGCCGCCCAGGAGAGAAACACTGCTTTTTCTTTTTTTTTCTTCATTCTGACACAGAGCCGTGTCAGAATAGAAAAAAAACTAAAAAAATGTTTTGCCCATAGGAATGCATTGCTAGATTCCTATTGGCTATTTCAATTTGCAATAGCCAATAGTTAACTAGCATTGCACCCACCCTCAGCTGCAGTTCTCCATCAGGTCCATCAACACCGAACAGCAGCGAGTAGCCTGCCGGAGGTTCGGCTTAGCCGATCCAGATGTGGGATCGGCTGAGTCGAACTCCTCCTGCACTTCGGGTCAGCCGAACATGCTGAGCATGTTCGGCAGACCCGAAGCCACGTGAAGCCACCCGATGTACGGCTGATTCAGCCATACCAGCCTGAAGTGAATAGCCGAACAGCGTTTGGCTCACTTCGCTTTAGGTCCGTCATTCACTCAGCTGCCTATGGCAGCTTAGTGAATAGACCCTTCAGTTTGCCTTGGTTAAATATGGCTTGTGTTGTATAGCAATCTTTAGGGAAGTACAGAAGTAAAGTAAGATGTAAAAAGGTGTACAGAACGTTGAATATGTTAAAAGGTACAAAGGAAACCGGTGAATCTATTCATACATATGTACAGTATACACAAGCATTCAACACTTAACTATCGATTTACCCTAGTTCAGGCATATAACAATAACATGCACAATTCATTGTTTCTTAGCTTTAACTCAAGGGCTTCAATCAGTTCTGATGGTTGATGCCTACTTCTGTGATGATCAAGATGAAGTCCTAGCCAGTCAGAGAGCACAGACATGGCTTCTCCCTCTTCCTTCCATTGTCTGCTCTGTGTTCTCCCCCAAAAATCCCAAGTGAACTTTCTGCTCCATTTTCTGCCAATATCACTTACTTTTTAATCCGCAAATGATTTTCTCTGCATGCTCATTCCCACTTCAAAAACCTGCTTTGAAAAAGGAGGTAACAGTTTTTTTTCTTGGACATTAATTCAGACATGACAGCCTATATTCTGTCACAGAACAGGTTTCCTTTAGACAGGACCTTTACCCATATATTTAGAATAAAACAAACACACCTTTAGAAATGTTGTATAATGACAATCTACAAACACATAGTTCTAGATAATTGCCGGCTTTGTATTCTTTGAATACCTTATTTCTCTTTTCTTTCCCAGTCTTCTGACAGTGACCAGTTTAACTAAGGGCGGGTTACTCCATTAACTTCCTGCAGCTCTGGTACATGTGACTAGGACATGTGACCATGCACATCATCTCAGGGGAGGAAAATGCAGTTCTATGAGATCTCGTGAGATTACAGATGAGATCTCCCACCAATACACCATTGTCCACCTTCCCAGAATGCAACACTTGGGCACATACATAATTTGTGTCAAAATGGACCAGGAAGTAGATGAACTCTATTTGGAAGTAAATGAAAAACATGTTTGTTTATCTAATTAGAAAGTGAAGGAAGGAAAAGTGGGGTTTTAAAGGCCTTGCCTTTAAGACCCCACTTTTCCTTCCTTCACTTTCTTACTAAACTAGGGGTGTGGCACCTTGTGTCCTGGATTCGAACCCCATTTGTCTGTTCGGTTTACACTGTTTGTCAAATGAATGTATTTTCATTTTATATCAGCATGCAGAGCTGCATGCAGATGTGATTTTTAGTGAAAGGGGTAAAGGTCCACTTTAAGTCCACTTCGTGATTTTTTAAACATTTTTATTTGTCTAAAGTTAAATGTTAAAGGAAGGGACAATTCAGACCCTTCCAGTACACATAGGAAGCTTCCAGTTTTATGTATCAACAATGAAATATACAAGAAAGCAGGTATATTTCCTTTTTACACTTGGTTCTATCATGTTGGCCTTTGTAGTAGTTGGCATTAAAGTACATATTTCTGAAATGTATCTATTGCCTGAAGGTGTTAATTCTCAAAATGTTGAAAACTGTTTCTTACAAATGTATTCAGTTTTCTGCAGAAGACATTTCCAGTTTTTATTTTAATATGCTTGGAATTTCATCTACATGTAATGTCTCACTGGATTATATAAATGCTGCATACGCTGACATATCTGGGGCAAGACAGCAATAGAAGTTTTTCTAAAGAGACCTCCCAGAGTGGAGATGTAAATGTAGTGCAGATAAGTAAAATGTGTAGTCCCACAGTGCTGTAGTTCACATAAAAACTTGACATGTTAATAGGTACTTTCACATTTTCTACACCAGTCATGCATTAACTATGACTGTAGGATTAAGCTTCAGTGAATTAGACTCTGTTATAGTCTAACCTAACAGTTCTGTACAAAAATACAGCAGCAGAAACAGCACTGAATGTGATGTAATGTTGCAGATTCAGCTCCAGCAGAATTACTTGAGGCTTACATTATTACAGAAAAAAGAGATATAGTAGAAATACAATATAACAGTATTAAACCAAAACTAGAAGTTATTTTTTTAATCAGAATTGAATATAGCTTTTCCCTAAGGGCTTGTTCACACCAGATGCAGACCAGATCTACATGAGTCTCTGCACACGCAATACAGTGTGTTTTGCCACGTTTTTTGCCACGTTTGTGCCGTGTTCCAGGACGTTTTTTTTAAGCTTAAAATGGGCTTTAAGTGCGTTCCAGGGCGTTTGCATGCATGTTTGATGTGTTTACATGCGTTCCACAGCGTTCCAGAGCAGGAAAAATAGGGTTTGCTGCAGTTTTTTTACATGCTCTGGAACTCAACGCTGCAGTGTGAACTAGAGCCCAAAATACCATTGGAATGCATTTGGCGCAGTTTTGATCCGTTCTGTAACATTTAAGTAATTACAGTATATACAAATTTCAATTTGGAACGAAATAATCTTTCATGTCTAATTTTTAGGGTACGGCTTTCACTGATAAGGTCCACTTTAAGAAGCAATATACTTTAGCCCTGTGCTTCTAATCTTTTCCCTAAGCTGTTGTGTTAGATTATCAGAAATACTGATAATGATGTGTGAAACTGGCCTGAAAAAAAAATATTGCAACGCTCACTAAAACTTATGGATTATCGTGAAAAGTAAACAATAAGTCATAACTTCATCAAAATAATTTCATCTAAATAATCAAAGTGATAACAAGAAGATTCAATAACGATACCCGTAAAGGTAATTCATTGTACATATTCCTTACAAAGTCCTTGTGGTAGACTAATCCCATACTCAAAGCCTTAAATCCACAGATCCCATGGTGAAAAAGCTTAAAAAATACACTGAATTGTGTCACCACCACTTGTGCTTCTCTCCATGAAACTCACCCATCGGATCTTTGACCTACTAGGAAGTAAGGTCAAATTGCACTCTCCTAATATGTCAGCAGTAGTACCGGATTCAGCTTTTCCCAGATATGTTTGCTCCTCTCACACTTCCTCCAGTCCCATTTAATGCCATACATTTAAGACAAAGGGCTTCCATAGCATGCATCAATTAAAACATGTATATATATAGATATATATAAAATAAATCTAAAACACTCAGAAAGAAAACAAAATCAGGCACATGTTTTTGCAGTAAAGGTGTCTGTCCTTGTCTGGCCGATGTTGTGATATCACATATTCCCCCACATAAGGCATTTTGTAACAAGGAACTCCCAGAGCCCTAAGCTTTAAGTAGCAATGGCTTTAACTCTATCTCACAGCTACTGGCCCAGTGTTGTCCCCAAATGTTCTCTTTTAAAATCTGCCAATATAGACAACAACCACAATGCTTCAGTTACTTTGGTTTTGATCATATTCATATCACGTTCTTACATTTATCTGTACGAATCCAATATTCTCACAACGGAAAGGGTAGATACAGACTAAAATCCTCTTCTCTGTAAAGTTCACATTTTATGAAGTATTTGTGTTTATCTTGGCCTTTATAGTAATATTCATTAACTTTGCTTAATGAAAAAAAAAGTGAGCAATCAAAAGAAAGCGAGCCTGCAAAGTGCTCCTCCATGACTAAGGACGTTGTTACTATCACAGATCTAACTGCATGTGCAGTTTTTGAGCTTTATTCCCTTATCCGTCTGTGGAAGCAATTTTCTGTGTGCTCTTCATCTGTAAAATTGCATTAGAGAAGCAGTTTTCAGCGCAATGGAACTTGTTAATGAAAAGTATCCCTCGGTGTTAGATACAAATATAATTTTTCTTGAGTTCTAGTAACACATTGAACGTTACGGCTGACACTTACACAGACATAAATAACATAGCTCGTTAACAGAAAAACACTACGGAATACCTGCAGGACACATAACTGCTGCGCATAGCAATTTCTATACAAAGAGAGCTCATATAAATGCCTGAGCCAGTACTACAAACTAACACCAGTTAAAATGTAATTCATATATTTTACTGCTATAAACCAGTGTAAGCATTCACCTGAGACTAGAACCTGGCGCCACGCATAGTATAAAATATTTCTTAACTTTAATGCTGCTTTATAGCTTTATGAACAGTTAAACCATAAACGGCCTATGAATTTATTATTTTACCTTTTAGTCTCTAATAGAAACTAATCAGGGAGAACTTGTAGACTTGCGTAGTTTGATGTCACTAGAAATACCCTTTTTTTAACCTTGTATCTCCAACAGGGTATACACAGCATTCTCCAGTCAATTCAAAGGCTATATGGACAATATGGCAATATGGCTACATGGCATTCCTAGCCTTTTTGCCACCTGAGGCCTGCTGTGAAGGGGGTTAGGGGTGGTGGTTGTGCACGCAATTATAGCAGCGGGAGGTGGGTAGAGGAAACATTGCCCACAGACACAAGAGTGACGCTGCCCTCTGCAGGCTCTCCATCTTAGCACCCAGATCTAAGTAACCTGGGTTGCTCTTGCCAGCATCCCACCCAGCTGATGTCACTGGTTGCCAGGAGCTGGCTGGGATGCAGGCCAGAGCTGGACAAAGAGATGTCTCTGGCCGCCTGGCTCTTTGCAACCAGGGATGCTAAGGCCAGAAAGGGGGCGGCAGACACACTGCAAACATTGTGCAGCAGAGCCATGCTGCTCTGCCTGCCACCCCCTCACATGACTCAAAGAGATGCTGCCTGAGGTAACAGTCAAAATCTATTTTTTTTCATTTGTTTGGCATCATGTCTCACTGTATACAGTTTTCCTAAGCAAATCATTTTTCCATATCTCTTGCAAAGTTTCTTACCTAGAAATCCTGCCAATAACATCACTTCCTGTTCCAAGCTGACAACACTAAGCCACTGCCTCTCAAAAAGCAGCAGTGTTAGCATGCACGTCTTTAGTTGACTATTGTGTGACAGAACGGCAGGTCCAATCCCACTGTACTGTCACCAATACATGGTGATATGCAGTTTTTGATTCTATCATCCAAGATGTGACGATACCCCTCTCAGCCTCACCCTCCAGCTTGCGGGACAACAAATTAAGGTCAGCAGACTGAGAGCGATCATCAATGAGGTTGCTGGACTCCACAGTTAAGCCTTTGCACAGAATAATAGCTGCCACCAGACATGTGCATTCGGATTCAGACGAACCTGCAAATCAACGAAATTCAGTTGATTCTGCGGTTCGTCCGAATCCGAAATAACAAATTTATTATATGCCTGTATATACTAAAACTATATTCGGGCATACATAAATTAGTTTGCAGAACGTGCGTTGGCCATATCGGCCACCGGCGCATCCTGCTCAGGTACACAGCCATCTTTGAGTATATCTTGGTATACACCAAGATATACTCAAAGATGGCGGTGCGCAAGCGCAGAATGCGCCGGCGGCCGCCGCTCGTTCTGCATTCTCAGTGTGCGGTTTCGGCTTCGGAGGCTCGTTGCCTCTGAATACGAAACAGCAGAAAAATTTGTTTTCTTCGATGAAAGGATTGGAAACGTTTTTTTGTTTTCATTTGCTTTGGCAGAAAACACATTTTTTTGCAGTGCACATGCCTAGCTGCCACCACGTGTTTTACCAGAAACTCGCACTGTTCCCAGCACATTCTGTGACAATTCAAAACTTAAGCAATACCTGTGATGCCCACTGTCCCCTCAGACAGGACTATATCAGGTTTTATAATATGGTTGCATTCTTCACAGATACAAGGATACTTTAAGTTCTTATTTAGAGCGTAGAGATAAACTTAACAATTTTAATTCTTTAATAAAAAAATGGTGCAGAAAGAAATATACAGAAAACGATGTTACATAAAAGAGAGACAAATAATCCAAAAGTAAAACAAAATGGCAATAAGAATGAAAGTACTTAGCAAAGTTCTGTGTTCTTTGGGCTCCAACAGAGTCCACTCAATGAAGGAGAAAATTGATCTGGGATTGGCTCTTTCGAAGTTAACCTTGGCAAAGGTTCGGTTCTTGATGTTACATGAGAGCTGTTTCTTGATGGTAAACGAGAGCTTTTTATGGGCCCTCTAAGGATGTCACTGAGCCAGCCCCCAGCCAATCAGAAAAGCTCAGTGGGGCTGTGACAGGAGGGTTAAAGTGCTTTATGATCTCTCACCTGTCCGTCCCAGAATGTCAAAATAATTTGCTTAAGAAAACTGTATACAGTGAAACATGATGCCAAACATACTGAAAATAGATTTTGGGTTTATACCTTTTAAGGTTCTTCCTGACAGCAAACCTGTATTTTGCCTATTCAAATTTCACACACTGTCCCCAAAATATTCTTCTCTTAGCTATCCTGCTGTTCATTATAGTGCTGGGAGTAGAATACAACACCTGGTCCCTCTTAGCAAGGAGGAGCATGTCACTCAAACCATGTGACATTGTTGGGCCAATTAGCACTGTCACATGGGTAGTCCATAACCCTGCGTAAGCTATGACTCTAGTGACTTGTTGCATTTATAGTACATTCTTTCATGCCCAGCAATTGAATGGAGAAGTGGGGAGTGAAAAGATGATATGTATATGTTCCTTACAGTGAATCTATAGCACGTGGCTTGATGTGTAAGAAACGTGGTTCCTCTCTGGGAAAACCCCCATGCATTGATTGGAGAACACCACTGTGAACATCAAGTGAATATGACCAGAAGGAAATTTAAAGTGTATTTAAACCCAAAACCAAAGAATGCAACGTACCAGTCCTTAGGTGTGGTGGCTACATTTGTTTTCTCTTTTTAGGCTTTTACCCACTACTTGTACGTGGTGATTCTCCCAGTAACACAATTCTTGTCCTAGGGTACTGTGCCAAAACAACAAGGACAACAGGACAGGACTCCCCCACTCTCCTAATCTCCATCATATAAATGGGCAGGGTGTTGTAGTCCATGAGGATATATGAGAACAATGAAACTTATCACATTTAGCACAGGCAGGGACACAATTGTCCAGCACTACACAATTGTCACAGGAAGTTATTAGCTGATAACATTTATGACAAGACTGATATAACAAAATGCTTTTTTATGGTATTATTAAAAGGTGAATACAGGTCATAAGTCAACAGATGACTTCCTTTACTGCACAATTTATCCCCCAGCCCCCGGACCCCATTTTGTGTCCCCACTGTCTTTGCAAATGAAGTACACTTTTTGAAATACTGTTTTCCTTTGTTTTTTCAGGGTGCCTTTTACTGGCACCCTACAACATTATTTTGCTTACAAAATACAATCATACCCACCTTCATAGAATACCTGTAAAAGCCATGTTACATTGCGACTGTAACATGCTGTAATAATATATGCATTGTTTTTGACGTTTGTCCTGTTTCTTTAATGGATAAAACATGAATAAAACTTTATTGAAAAAAAGACAGGCAAAAAGGGGACCCAATAAAAGAAGTTTAGTTTTAGGGTTTACATACCCATTAAACAGGTTGCTGGGGTGCTTGTCACAAGAAAAGAGGTATGTTTGATGAGTGAACACAATGCCTTAAGAGACGGCAAGGCACAGACAGACCTTGGAAAATACCCATGGTAGGTAACAGAATAAGCGAATCAAGCCAGAAATCAAACAAATGTGGCTGGCTTACTTCAAGCTGGCGTTTGTATAGGCTGAAACATAATTCTGTTTTGTGTTCGAAGATAAAATATTTATCAGCCAAAAATGTGCTGACATAAAAAAAGTTTGCCCTATTTTGTGGCTGCCTTTCAGGCTTTCACTACGTAGCAACTTATACACAGTGTCTAAGGGGCAGATTTATGACGCTCAGAAATAATTTTTCTCATGTAAATTTGCTATTTATGGTGAATTGTATTAGTTGTATTTATGACGCTGTTTTCTTCATTGAAATTGATGTTCAGAGGCTTGAATTCCCTGCACTGTGATGGCGCCATTATTCCAGAGCAACATTGTTTTGTGGCATTTTCAAAGAGTTTTCAAAGAGTTCTCTTTATTTATTACGATAGAAAAAATTCAAAAGTAACCATGAAATTCAATTTAGCTGAAAATGTCTGCAGGCTGAAAGTAGTATACTTGCCCAGAGATTCATATAAACTGTAGTGCTGCAGTTCAGCTCTACTGGGAATTGTCCACAACAATATAAATACACAGCAAACATCATGTCAACTGGGTAAATTTTAAAATGTAAAGATTTAGCTTAAAGTGGGCCTAAACTCAAACAGATTTACCATCGTTTAGGGACAATTTAGATTTGTCAATTGTACCCTAAAAAAATTACCTTTGCCATGAAATTCACCTAAAAATTAACAGTACACTTCCTGGCATCAGACTGTACCTAGTATTGATCTAAGCACTGCTCTAACTCACCTCTTACTGCCTGTCTCAAGAGATTTGAAATTAGGTATGTCATTGCAATCTTTCTCAATTTACTCCTTGCTGGAGAGTAAGCTACACCTGTGGACCTGCAGTGTAAGGATCTCCCTGTTACTACTTAATTCATTCTGTGGATGTGTGCTTTCTCCACCTCTACTGATTCATCATGAATATTTTCACACCAATTATTAGATCATAAGCCATCAGAAGGCAGCTCAGACATAAGGGAGCAAAGCCCCGCCTTTACCAAGATACAAAGCAATACATTGCAGAACAAGGCATTGGTAGGTACGTTATGGGAAATTATAAATTGCAGGGAGTTATAACCTTCTAGTATAATTTTCCAAAAATGCCCACATGAATGTTTTTATGTGTATACGCATGCTTTTGTGAAACATATTCTTCTGTGCTGCTCTACCCTAAGGCCTGGTTAACACCTCAACGCTCTATGAACGCTCTACAAAACTCTCAAACATGAAAATCCCATTGTTTTCTATGGGTATGGTTCACACCTTGCCGTATTTCAGCCTGTCTGAACGCGCTACAAAACGGCCTACGCCTGAAAAGGCACATGAGCTTCTTTGCAGCGTTTTTGTCAGGCGTTTCCATTGGGATACAGCCAAGTAGCCCTCGGAAACGTGGCATATTCGATACGCCTAGGTGTGAACAGAGCCTTAGAGGTAGTTGCCATATTTGTACAAAAAGGTCCCCCCCACCCCTTACTACATCCTTCATTGTTAATGCATCTCTTTAGTCCAGCACTACACAATTGTCAAAGTGATTTAAGCAGATTAATGTTTTCTCAATAGGCAAAAGGAAAAATCTTTAAATTGGGAAACTTAAACTGTATATAAACCCAAATACTAAAGTTGTGGAAATAGCTACCTTTTTTGCTTTGGCAATGTAGTTGTGTAAGGTTTTATACATTTATGTTGGTGTGAGTAAATGTTTCCTAAATACATGCTAATCCTGCCAATTTTGGATCTTGGCTCCCAAATCTGCAGGACGATGGCCTTCCTGTACTTTCATCCAATCCGCTGCAGTCAATGCAACTTGCTGGTTAATTGACATCTGCTCTGACCATTTAGCAGGCTAAAAAAACAGGCTAAGTCCTGAGCATTAGTGGCTTTCTGTAGTGGAACGACAGCTAACTTACTAAACTAGGTGAAAATATTTACACAAAAGCTGTGTTCACTTCAACTGATCCAATCATGTAAACATCAGTCACGTAAACATGAGCTTTGAATAAGCAGTCATGTGCAGATGCTTTTTACAAGATTGGGTAACTGAAATGGAAGTTCACAATTTGTATTTTGGGTGAAGATTCTCAACTCCTTTAGTAAATCAGTTCATATACATCAAGAACAACATTTTATATTCTAAAGCTCTCTTGAGGTAAGGTAACAAACTATAGCTAAATGTTACATCAGTGTTTCCCAATGTGATGGGCATGTAACACTGGTAATACTCACCCTTACTGAAGGTCGGACACTATAGGAATTAGTAACTCAGTGTAGAAGTGTTTTTGGTAGAATATGTTTATCCCATTGTCTCGTCAGCTATCAGTGGTAGATATGAGCATGAGAAAATTTCTTCTTGACTTTTGTGTTTCTGGGGACACACTGGACAAAATAACATCCCAGTTGCAGGGGCGGACTGACAACACATGGGGCCCCTGGGCAATACAAGATTATGGGGCCCCCTCGTGCTCCGCCCATATACAAGTTCCTCCCACACGCCCCATCTGCATAGACATTCTTGTGTCACAGAAATGATTATTTTTCAAATAGTGGGCCATCGGTCCGTGCCCGACTGCCCAAATGGTCAGTCCGCCCCTGCCCAGTTGATTGCTGACAGTGCAGGTAGTGGGAGCAGGGGCGTAACTGCAAATCATGAGATCTCATTGCAAATCTTTGGGCCTCCCCAGCTTACTATCTCTGTAGTGGCTGGCAGTGTCAACTGGCAATATGTCATTGATCTTAACATGAAGTATGTATCAAGGGCAGGCAGCAGAAGAGCTGTTAGAATAGTCATTACACTAGTAGGGAACAGTGCTGGGGGTAAAAGCTATTAAGATAAATTGAATAATGCTTTTGCACACACTTACTCTTCAACCCTAATAAAACTTCTTTAAACTCTAGCCTCATTAAACTTTTGTTTGTAGATTCACAAACCTCAGCTCTCCTATAAGGTTTTAACAGAGATGAAACTTTGGAATTTGTGACTGCATTGGACATACGGGGTTAATTTCAGTTTGTAGAAGTAGTTCAGAGGGCAATAAGTCTAAAGCCAAAAAAGAAGAAGAAAAGATGGGGCTTTGAAAGTGTCTACTAACTAATGCCAGGGAGTATGGTTCAACATAATGTCAAAAAATTCATCAATATAATAAAATTCATTTTTAATAGAGAAAATACATGATTGACAAGGTAAATAAAACATCTCATATTCAATTTAAAACATCACTACATAAACGGCATGTCACCTCTATGGAAATCATACAGATTAATATGCATAATAGCAATAATTCATCGTTTCTATATTAATTCATTACTTGAAAGTCAATAAACACATTATTCATCATATTAATGCAAATTCCATAAAATAATAATCTGTATTTTTTCCTTAGGCAATAAGTCTAAGCAAATATTTCTAACTACACAGAGGGAGATCTGTGACTAGAAGATCCTGAGGTATGACTTCAGTCCTTCTTTACTGGAAACCTCACAGTTTAGTTTTCCTAATCAGCCCCCCTAATGGAGCCCCCTCATAACCCAGGCCCCAGAGCAGCCTCATGGTCTGCTATGGCTATTGTTATGCCACCAAGTGACAGGTGGAAACTACAAAGGTTATGATGGCACATAAAAAAGAGACTTCTGGAAAATGCTGTACTACACATCAATACACCTTAACCTAGAATTTGTAAAACTTAAATTTGACATTTGTTCTTGGTTCCATCATCAAAACAACATATTACTCCAGTTGAATTATTTTTGTGTCTGTTTTTATGGACTAGTGGGTTCAATTGTCAAGGAGATTTGTTTGATTTAACTTCAGTGCATTCAGACAGAACTTCAGTTGAAGATTACTCATTATAAACTATGAGATTATAAGCGTTATCATCTTTTCTGCAGCATTGCTGGCGCTATAGTGATATCTGAAGAATTGGTGTTTAATCTTTCTTAAGAAGTTTAGGCATGACCATGAAAGTGGATTATTTGACTAACAAATGGCATTACTTCAAGCACCTAATATCATGAAAAAACAATGCAGTAGACTACAGATGATCAATTCATGGAAATCACTGGATCATCACTTTTGATTCTACCGAATATTTACATTTAGATTGGTCTGAACTGTAGATAATCATTCATTTTTTAGGAATGTATGAATTGTCTGATACTATACTTATTGAAAATGTCTGTATTTATATGTTATGGGGAAAGTATAGACGCAGTCACATTTTGCCAGGTTTTTTAGTCACTCCTTAGCACCTTGGACAACGCATGTCTTCTCTGCGTGCTGTGGTACAGTACTAAGCACATTAACCCAAATACATTTTCCTCTCCACTACTCACTTACCCTACAAACCACTTTTTTGTTGCCCAATATAATATTCCTTATGATTGTAAGCCCTCACGGGCAGGGCCCTCCTTGCCATCTTGTCTTGAATTGTATTGTAATTGTAATGTCTTCCTTATATGGTAAAGCGCTGCGCAAACTGTTGGCGCTATATAAATCCTGTATAATAATAATAATAATAAGTACAACACTGGTCTACAAATTTTGGGAAATTATTGACCTCCGAGATAAAATTTGTTAATTCTTACATATTTTGATTAGATGAATTAGAAAACAGGTGATAAAAGGTGCTGGTTAGCTAAAGTTTTCAAGATATTTCACAATAAAGATTTATAAACAGGCTAGTATATTTGCCTGCAAGGGATGGAGGTGTCTGATGATCATGATGCCTCGTAACTTCTCAACAAAGTATGGTAGAACAATGAAAATGGTATCATGTGGAAGTGTATACATTTAACTTCACTTTGAGACTAAAGATTATTACCTAACTGTAATTTATTGTTCTTTTATTGCAAGGTACATTTGTCTTGATCAGATCTACGCATCATACAGTTACATCTGGTGGGTTGTGAAAGTGTCATTGCCTAACTTGCCTAATTTCCAAGGAATAGTTGCATGATATTTTCCCTCAGAAGCCAAGATGCCTCAAAACTGTGTAAACAGCGCACATAGATAACTTCTGCTACATTTGTGGTGAGGTTACATTTGCATCTCAAAAGTGCAGTATGACGGCAGTGGTATAAAAAGGCATACCACCTATATTTCGAATGCAAAATATAGGTGGTTGGGCCCCTCATTATTGTTGCATTACATGTGCAAGTTATCTGCGTCATTGGCTAAACAAGAAGAAAAAGTCCTTGTCTTTTGCAGTCCCAATGGTGTGGAGGGAACCCACCAATCATAGTAGCGACTGCTATTTTTGCATGGTTCCCCAATTGCAAAAGGGATCTCAAGAAATAAGAAGTGGACTGTGGAATATCCAAACATTCCATCCACACTGTGTCCTGTACCCAATGGTGAGGACTTGCCTAGTCCAGATCTACCAGAATCCTACTCTTTAGACTCAGATGATGATAAAGACGATGAGCAGGATGCAGCTGACCCGGGGCCGTCAATGTCAGCAGACCCAAACTTTAGCCCACCTTATGCTCCTCCTGAACCACATCTAACTTCACAGAGTGAACTAAATGACCTGGTCAGGGATTTGGAATTGCCTAAGAGTAAGGCAGAGCTACTGGGCTCCAGATTACAACAGTGCAACCTCTTGCAGAGTGATGTCAGGATCTCCTTTTTCCGTAATCACCAAAAAGATCTGGTTCAGTATTTCTTAGTGGAAGGTGATTTGGTTCATTGCAATGATATGAATGACTTAATGACAGCCCTTAACATTACCCACAATCCAAATGAATGGAGATTGTTCAGAGATTCATCTAAAATGAGGCTAAAAGCTGTTTTATTGCACAATGGCAATGTTTTGCCATCCGTTCCTGTCAGGCATGCAGTCCACATGAAAGAAACATATGAAAACATGAAACAGCTGCTGAGGTGTATAAAGTATGAGGAATATCAGTGGCAGCTCTGTGGTGATTTGAAAGTTGTTGCTTGGCCTGCAGGGTGGATACATGAAGTACTGCGTTTCCTCTGTGAATGGGACAGTGGAGCCAAAGATTCTCATTATGTAAAGAAAGACTGACCATCACGACAGTCCTGGGAGCCAGGAAAGAAAAATGTTCAAAATCCAGCTCTTGTTGACTCTCAGAAAATGTTGTTGCCACTGTTGCTTATAAAGCTGGGGCTGATGAAGAACTTTGTAAAGGATATGGACAAAACACAACCAGGTTTCCAATATCTCTATGAAAAGTTTCCAAGACTTAGTGAAGCCAAAATCAATGAAGGCATCTTTATCAGTCCACAGATTTGAGAACTTCTCTGAGATGACAAGTTCGATCGTCTGTTGTGCGGCAAGGGAAAGAAGGCATGGGAAGCCTTCAAGTCGATGGAAATGGAGTTTCCCGGGAAAAGCAAGGCAGATGACTATGCAAAACCTGTGGAAAATTTGATCCTTTATAGATCCTATAAAGCACTTGGTGCAAACATGTCACTGAATATTCACTTCTTATACTCGTATTTAGGCTATTTACCTTTGAACTGTGGAACAGTGAGTTATGAGTATGGGGAGAGATTCCACAAGGATATTGCAGGCATGGAGAAAAGATACCAAGTAAATGGAGTCTGTCCATGCTTGCCGATTACTGCTGGAATCTCTCCAGGGATGATCCTACCACAGTTCACAAGAGAAAAGCCAAAAAGTGCAGTTTAGATACCGAATAAAGATGGAACCTTGTCGTTTAATCTGACGTTAGAGCTTGTCAGTTTTTCATGCAAAAAATATGAAAATGTTACATTTAAAAAAAACAATAAATGAATGGAAAGTTATGTTATTGGTATCAATAAAAATATACATTTATAATGATTGGAGTGGCACCATTCTCATTGCTATATCACATGTTGCAGAAAAGTTATGTCGCATAATCGTACATCCCCTTCGTAATTTTCAATTATTTTGATGCAATTTTGACCTGAAGCTGTATCTTGGAAACTGGAGCCAATTAATACTCAGGACTTAATTTCCTTTATTAGTGACCCAATTCTGGTAAGATTTAGCTACTTTAATTTCTGAGGTTTTCTCCTTGTAAATCAGTGTAATCTGCCACTAGCATGCAAACAGAATTAGTTGAAGGGGAGGGCGGAAATCAGCAACACTAACATTCACAAGGAATAAAAAAGGTTAAATGAAAAAAAAACTGAAAATTGTTAATGATACACAGACTGCTTAGCAAACCAAATGTCCAGTTAGAGTTTAGATCTAATTTAAGGTAAACTGAGTGAAATTTCTGATTTTAGCAAACTTGTGTTCCATCATGCACAAACTAAGCTTGGCCACAGACGACCTATAATATGGCTAGAAATGGTGTGCATTTCCTAAAAACATCATCTTACCCCTAAGATAAAAACTATTCTGAAGTAATTGCAACTTCGAAAAGAAAACTCCATGCCTTGTAGAGTTACTAGATGTTCTCTGCCTCATTGCACATCCACTCCCCTGGTTTTCATACATTTTCTGAGCCAGATTTTCTTGGCCAGAAAAACAACTAACAACTAATTTGTTGTTTCCCACTACTGTGAATCTATCTGCTGTTAATCCTTTTATGTAGAAATGGCTATGTGGGGACATGTCCTCAATTCCCCTCCCTTACAGTCACACATTGATTCCGCTTCTACGTTCACTCTTCCTTCCAGACATGGCCCACAATAAGAACGTATTTTTACTCTAGAAAATACTGCCAATGGATATTTTAAAAGAGGTGCTTGTTACCAAGACATTTACAAACCAAGTACAAGAAACATACATAATAAAAACAAAATCTGGAATAACTATATGGTATTTAAATTGAAAATCTGCAAAGTAATATTAAGTGATCTGCTTATAGCACAAATATTTACAAAGAACTTGTTGAGAATTTTAACGGTTTGTATGTAATTTAATATGTATGCTAAATATTTGTATTTGTTCTAGGTATTTGTGAATTTGAAATGGTCTAATGTCACCCTTTTAGAATGGTCAAGTTCTACGCATAGGTGAGGACAGGTTATTTAGGGGGACCCCCTAGGACTCGACAAGAAGCTCTTCCAATTATAATTGCTCAATATTTTTACCATGATATTTTCCAACTTGTTAGAAAGTCTCTGTGCTGCATTGCTAACATTCACAAATCATGGGCAGATGTCTATTTAATGTTAATATATTGCAACTTTCCGGTTTTTAGATATAGTGGCTGCATTAATTTTCATTTCTCAAGCTTAAAACATTTTCAGCAAGTACAGAAAATCCTTGTTGATCTTGGCAGAAATGCAATGCCCTTGTCACATGATGTGAGCCGAAATGAAAACACAAACAATATCATCTTCCTTCTGTAGACCACTAATCCCCCACCTATGATGTGATAGGGGTAAAGAGGAAACGTCAATCTGAAGTCCAGCCGGGGTGGCAACCATGGCTCCGTCCATAAATACAGTGAAGTGAGTACCACCACTGAGTACCAGTTTTAAAAAAGAAAAAAGGTTGCAAAAATTAAAATTACATTAGCCACTACATCTAAAGCCTGGAAAGCTGCAATATATATAAATTTGTATTTTGGGGAGTTTGGATATCCTTTAACTGAGTATAGCCACCCAAGGACAGGAAGTTTGATATTTTCAGGATTACCAGGTAAAAGTTAAGGAAAAACCCTGAAAAAGACAAAGAAATGTCTATAAAGAAACTTTTTCGTTTTTAGCAAGAAAATGAAAACTTCTCAATACAAAGTGTGTTTAAAGTGAAAGTGCACCTTTACCAGTACCTTTCATGTAAACAACAAATTGATGTGGATTTTGTTTTATTACCCAGAAGTGCAGTGTCAGCTTTTGTGCTTAAGACTTTTTAGAGGCTACATATACAGTATTAATTACAATGCATATAAGAATATTTGATATTACATAATTAATTCCTTTTTTAAAATGAGGGGTATTTTAAATAATAATGTATAGTTTGTAGGGATGTTCAGATACCAAGTACCATACTCGGTACAAGTACATGTACAGATACTTTTCCAGCTCCAAGACTAGACTAGAAAAAAATTCAGAAGTTATGTTGCAGCTGTAATTTTGTTTCAATAAATATATATATTAGGGATGCACTGATACATTTTTTCAAGTACAAGTACTGATACTTGTCCAAGTACTTACAGATACATACAAGTACTGATACATTTTTGTTTATTGTCATGTGACAGTTTTTCTAAAACAATATCGACTAATGAATTCAGGACAGTGGTGGAAAGCCAGAGCCAGGTCCCAGCTGAAACCGCTGTAACCCTGGTAGTTCTCGTGAAAATGCTAAAAAGTACTAGTTTGTATAAATTTTTAGTACTAATTACCAAACTCTATGATTTAATGTGACACTAAACTCAGGTTTTAAATCTTAAAAATGTATTCAAGTACCCTAACTATTAAGAAAAATGTATCTGGAATGGTGGTTACTTTTCAACAAACCCAGGGGCCATGGGCCACAAAAGTAGCCACCCTCCAGAAGGAAGGACAGTGTCAGCACCAATTCTGAGATGATTTGAGCATCTACAGCAGGGTAACGAACACATAAGCTATATTTTTCTTAATAGTTAGGGTACCTAAATGCATTTTTAAGATTTAACTCTTGAGTTTAGTGTCACTTTAAGGCTTTGTAATTGGATAAATATTTAAATCATATTATTATTATTACATTATTAATAAACATTTCAGATTTACCACTCCTAGTCAGTAGGTGGCATGCTCCAAACAAGAGAAGCCACTTTCTCAAGCTCATTCAAAGACTGTGCGAAAAAATGACCTGCATAGTAGGGAGATCAGATTATACATACTGCCTAGTGACTCATAGTGGAGTAACACCTACCTCTCTCCCGGCAAGATGGGCAGGCGTATTGTACAAATAACTAAATAAGGGTTAAAATATAACTTGTGAAATTGATTGATTGACCAAAAATAAGATACTTATAATATACTGTATATAATTAATAGGATTACAAGTCTCAAACGCTCCAGTATTTTCTGGAAAATTGGTCTGTGCCTTTGGCCTAAGGCATAGAAATACCCCATTCCTGTGCGTTACCTACGAGCAATTTAAAATATTTTTTGTTTTTCTGCAGTCTGGGCCTGTGGGGACACACGTTTGGATGTATGAGTATGAACAGTTGCACTCTGTATCCTTTCCAGAACACCGTGCTCTGTGATCTGACACACTATTCTTCATTGGATAGTATCTGTTTTCTTATTTTTTGCATGTGGACGCTTTATTATCGAAGTGTTTTGCTTGAAAACCTGTTATAGATTGTTTGCCATTGTATTTGACCCCATAAAAATGTATATGCAACTTGGGTATCGAAAATCTTAATATTTGCCCTTGTGATAAGTCTACGAATAAAAATTAAAACTGTAATAAGCAGAGTATTGCTACATTAAATAAAAACATATTACTAAGGGCATTTAGGATGCTACATGTATTGCCTTGTGCTCAATTTCTGTATTCTGCGATTGTGCAGAATAAGACATGCCTGTCTCTATACAAAAAGGGAGAGCAAAAATGATTACTGCTACATCTCTATAAAACAATAATAAATACTTTTAGCTGTAGTTTTGTAAGACTGTTAGAACAACACGCCCGGGATGTGTGTGCATGTGCATGCAGAAGACAATCGTAGAACTTCGGGCAAAAAAATTCAACTTTTGGATAGAGTGTTAATGGGTTAGATCCTCATTCATGTCTTTTTTATTGCTGTCTGTCTCCCCGTTGGAGAGATCTACCCTTACTTTCATACAAAAAGAAGAGAAGCTGACCACACCGGATTCCACTGGGATAGTTATTTGAACCTTGTACTACATCACTGGTGTCCCGCCCGAAGTCCCCCTCCACTGACACGCTTCACCCAATCATGTGCTTAGTCAAAGAGATCACAACCAAAGCTGTGATTGGGTCAAACACGTCAGAGTGGTGGACCTCGTGCAGGACACCAGTGATGTGGTGCAAGCTTCAATAAACAATCCCAGCTGAATCTGGTGTGCAGCCAGCTTTTCTTCTGTTTGTATGGGCTCATAATGCAATGAGGACGTGCCCCCAGCGGCAAGCACCCACCTCATTCCTTACCTTTTTTTCATGTGTTCCCCTTGAATGATATGTCTAAGGTCAATTAGTTACATAGTTAGTCAGGTTGAAAAAAGACACCAGTCCATCAAGTTCATCCTATATAGAAGTTAGCTGGGTTGCATTTTTTGAGATGTGATCACTATTATCCAAAAGTAAAGTCCTATGATGGTGTAACTTTTCAGTCTCCACTAGTGATGAGCCGAACAGGCCCAATTTTGGTTCGAATTTGAACTTTAGAACACCCAAAAAGTTTGAATTCGAACTCAATGCAAGTCAATGTGTGTAGAACTTTCAAAAACAATTGTCCCCTTTAAGAGAGCTTATATGCAAGTTATTGGCCATAAAAGGTGTATGGGGATCCTGGTACTGCCCTGGGGGACATGTATCATTTAAAAAAAACTTTAAAAAAAATACTGTTTTTAAAGGAGCAGTGGTTTTAAGGGTAACAATTTAAGGGTAACAATAAAAATGAAAAATTCCGTTAAATATCGTGCCTGGGGGGTCCCCTTAACCTGCATGTAAAGTGGCGGATCTGTACAATGTATAGAACCCGCAGCAGCAAAACTGACATTTCTAAAGAAAAACAAATTACTTTTTTATTCTTAAAGCGTGCAGTTCCCCCTCCCAAACAATACCAGACCCCCAGATACCAGGTCTGATAGGAATGTTAGGAGGGACCGAATTTTTTTTTTTTTTAAAAAGCTTGTGGTTCCCCCAAAAAGTCATACCAACTCCTTTAAGGTCTGGTAGGAATTTTAGGGAGGAAACCCACCCCCAAAAATGAGGGGGGAGGGGAACGTGGGGTCCCCCCTAAAATTCCCAACCAGACCCTTGATCCAAGCATAGGTTGGATCGACTAGACAAAATAAAAAATAAAACAATACAAAAAAAATTAAAACGACGACCGCAGTCCTGTTCACTTACAACGAACACCCGCCGCATAATGACATTTTGATAGATGCCGTTAACATATAAACATTTGGGCAGAGCTAGCAATGACGGCTAGCTCCGCCCAACTGTTTACAGTTGTGACAGGATGAGGCATGATTGGGCAGAGTCCTCATGACTTTGCCCAATCATGGCCCTCACTGTTCTCTGTGCCCTGATTGGGCAAAGCCTTGCATCTGACCTGTGGTCGAACAGACCGCCGAACGCCCTTATAGTTTGTGTGTTCGGCGAACACATGAACTAGCGATGTTCGAGCCCACCCCTAGTCTCCACCAGGTAGAATAACATACACACTTTGGCGACCTAAGCATACTGTTCTTGCACTGTTTAAAGAAAAAACCTGTTTTCCATCCGACAGTGTTCTGTCAGGCATTCCATACATGTCTTTTTACCATGCTGGCCAGCTGAACTCTTTATTCTCAAGGCTCACTATCTTTTGTAAATATGTGACCAGTCTTTATATACATATTTCTAAATCCCACTCTTTGTGCTCGCTTCAGATATGTTAAATTGACATACTGTACACTACAGTTGACTTTGCAGGTGGCAATCTATATTGCTATGTGATAGCAATGAAGTATAACGTGATAAGAACATGTACAGTGTGACATATTGTTGGACAGGTGTTTTATACCCAATAAATAGTCTATTGAAGTACAAATAAAAATAAAGATAAAAATATAAAATATTAGCTCTGCATGAAACAACGATTTGTTCAGGACATATTTTCTACTGCATGACCAAGGAAGATAAAGCAGCCTGGTATGATAAGCAATAAAGATTTATTGTTTGTCTAATCCTATAAATCAATATTTCCTTTTTATTCTTGTCCAGTGCTGTAATAAGCATTTGAATAAAACATCAAACTCTCCCAAGTGAATGCAGACATATTGCCTTCAAATTCCTGTTTAAATTGCAAATACATAACATAATGAGCTGGAAAGAGCCGAAGACATGCCTAATCAATACAGGATCTGTAGCAATTACCTAGTGTGGGGCAACAAAATATACACAAATAAGAAAAGACCGCAGTAGTACTTCAGAGTCCATCATTTTACTGGGGAAGACTTGTTGTATTGTTACTTCAATGTCATTTAATTTATCCTAGAGATGTGAAAATAAAATGGAGATTCACAACTGTAATGATAATTTGAGCTAGCAGGTAGAACAGGAAATCAATAGGATGATGAATGTATAGGAAAAGATGTGTCGCCAGCCTGCTCAATTATTGAGTGGGTCTACTAGCACCAACACACTATTGATACATTTTAACTCTCTTAATGACTTAAATCCAAAATATAAAGCATGTCATTTTCCTGTGATCACTTTTTGTCTATTATTTGACTAGAAATAATTAAATATTTGGTTAAAGAAAATACATAACTTCAACGTGGCATTTTAGGAAGCGCTGCTTTATCCTTTCCTTGTCAGCTCAAAGTGAAACCCCTAAAAAGATGTGATCACCTTGTATCAAATCAGTTAAAGCAGATAAAAATAAAATGAGGAATATAATATAAAATATGGAGAAAAGGGGAATAATGCAGAGGAGATGAGAGAAAAGAAGGAATGGGGCGGAGAAGAGGGATTAGTAAATAGGGTAGAGGAGAAATACTTAAACCTCCGTTCACACCTTTGCGTTGCAGGATTGTGTTTGATGCCGCACATGACCACGCTTTGCATGTTGCAATGTTAGGTGTGCTGCAGTGATATTATTTCTTAATGGCACCCCAACACACCTAGCCATCTCATGTTTATTTTATTGCGCCACATCACATGGCAACCTATTAGCATGCCATGTGGTGCGATTTAAAAAAAAAAAAAAAAAAGCATGCACTTTTTAAGTGCAATTTAGCTGTGGTAAGAAGCCCATTCAAATGAATAGGCTGCCGACACCAGCACACAACAATGGACCCACAGCACGTTCATGATGTCACGTTTTATGTGTAGTGTATAGGCCAGCCCATTCATTTCATTGGGCTGCATGACGCATGTAAATAAAACCAAAGAAGTCCCTGTACCTTTTTTACAAAGCACGGAGCACCAAAACACTTGGTAATTTGTTACCATGAGTTTTGGTGCAATTTTACACATGTTTAACCACTTCAAGACCAGGTGTTTAGACCCCCTTCCTGGCCAGAAGCTCAGTATACCGCGAGCTACCGCTCGCGGTATACTGAGACCCGGCAGCCAGAGCGGATCCCGACGTAGATGACGGGATCCACCCAGCTGCGTGAGTGACAGCTGGCTCTGCCTATCTAGAGGCAGAGCCAGCTGTACCCGCCCCCTCCCCCGTCCGTTCCGCCAGTCAGCGCTGGCAGATCGGAGCGGGGAGAGGGGAATCCAGCCCCTCCCCTGTCACGGCAGAGAGCCGTGACAGGATCGAGAGGTGAGCGAACCTGGTATGTGTTCGCTCACCTCCCGATCTACTGAGCCGACCTGTGACAGTCTCATTGTCACAGGTCGGCTAGAACTATGAGGTGAGTGGAAATCACTCATCTCATAGTTCTCCTTTAACAATAAATGCTTGTGCTGACGTAATTTACCTTATATGGCCACATGGTCATACTAGGTGAATGTACTGTGCCTAATATAGCCAAGTACCCAAATAAGGTCAATTACATGACTGCATCCTTCCCCTTTACTTACGTGAAGCCGGGGGTGAGGTATTCCCCGGCAGCTGGTGATTGTGCGCAGAGTAAGGAGCTCATCACTAGTGCCCGCATTGGGATTTTTCCTCTATTACTTTCACTCTTGGTGATAACACGTAATAAAGGTCACCAGGGCACATACAGTGGGTTATTCTCCATAATGAAGACACCACAGCAATAAAAAGCTGACAGGTGCTCTAATCCTTCCCCACTCTATTCACAGCTAAAATACATTTTGACTTTAGCTTTGCTTTAACCACCTGCTCTCCGGCAGTTGTAATTAAACGGCCTGACAGCGGCTTCTTGAATGCGGGTGGGCGTTTTCAAACGTCCCAACCCGCCCCGCTCGTGCCTGCCGCTAGGCGGCGTGCACGAATGGGAAATCAGCCTGGAATGTAAACAGCCAGCGATGGTTGTTTACATACAAGTGTTCGGCCGTCTGTAGAGACGCCCGGTCGCTTGTAATATGTGTGCGGGTGTGCGCCCCCCCTTCCGTTGCAGCCGCTGCTGGAAAACCCAGGCTCCGCTGTGCCCGGTGCGAGCCCAGGACCAGGACAGCAGCTCTGCGGCCGAGCTCCATTTGATCTCCTCCTCCTTTTCGGAATGCAGGAAGTGATGTGTATTACATCACGTCCGCATTCCTCTGTCACTCTCCAGGTCAGAAACTGGAGAGAAGCTGGTGAAGCAGGTGTTTGCTTCATCAGCTTCTCTGGGGGTCCCTAGGTGACATTAGGGGTCTTAATGACCCCTGATGTCTCCATAAATAGGACCTGACACTGAAAATTGGTTATCACAAAGGGGGCTTGTTAGTCCCCTATGTGATAGCAATAAAGCTAAGTGAAGAAAAAAAGGTTTAAAATATTTAGTTAAAACATTTTTTTATTTTTTTCATTACTTTGATATGTGACTTTTAATTTTTTAATATTTTTTTAAGTCCCCCGCCCCCCACATACACATGCAAACATGCGTCGAGTGCACCTACGTGCGGAATAAAATCGGCCGAAAATTGCACTTTTGGCAAAATGCCGAAGTGCCATTTTCTTGCAGATATAGCGGTGCAACTGTTCTTTCTCTCAGTGTGTCCCAGCGGGGAGAAGAGAAACTGTCACAGGCGGCCGAGCACTGCAGGAGGAGAGCGCTGTGAGTGGGGAGTGGGGAGAGAGTACATGGGGAAACGACGATTGCATCCATTACGCCGCACATGTTACATATCGCCGCGAACGTCGCAGTGAGAGCAATAATTCTAGGCCCATCAATCACTGATAACACTAAACTGATGAGCGGTAAAAGCTTTTGAAGCGTCGCCTATGGCCAACTTTGTGTAGGGTAGTTTTTGCGAGTTTGCGGGCGCACGCAATTTTAAAGCTTGACATGTTTGGAGCCTATTTACCCGACGTGACCCCATCTTTTATATTTTGCCAAAAATTTGGGTAATAATAATTATTTTATAACATAACGTGGGGAAAACAGTTTTTTTGATCGAAATTTTCAGTACTTTTGTGATCAAAAGTTTTTTTTTATTGTTTTCATCAAAACATAAACAAAGCGAAAGAATTACAACATTTCACAATATGATAGGACAACATCCATTTAAAATACATTATACTGCCTGCCCGGCTGGTTTCTTATTCTCATATTGAAAGATATCCAATCCTAATACAATATGATTCACCCCTAGCTGCTTTAATTGCTAAATCGTGAGACGAGTTCATCATAGGAAGGATAGCTTATGGGAATCTAAGTTAATATCTAACTAATCAATAATATGTTACACTTAAGGCATTGCCTTAGCAAGGGCAGGGTACATAAAAGACCAACAAGACAGACAACGAACAAAGAGAAAAGGACTATGCCTTTACACAATACAACAAAACAACATCTGTAGGTATACATAATCACTCCAACCCATCTGAATTCCCATTCCCACTCTGACATATACCAATGCATATAGATAATTTTGGCGTTCTAACAGGATTGTATTTCATGACATCCAGCTGCACCCAAGGACCTCCTCAGCATATTAGACTTCCAAAGGGAGTCTGACTATGTACTGATGTACTTCATAAAACATTTTATTTAACCTGTATATTAACAAAGGGGGGAAAAAAACCAAACATAAGATCATGGGGCTGGTCTATTGGAAATTTAGTTAGAGGCAGTCTGATTTATTAGACGAGCTCTAACTGATTAAATACAGTCAAAATATTACCTTAGCAAGGGCAAGCGACATGGATGACCAGCAGGTCAAAGAAACGGACTAGGGTAAAGGATAACAGGCAAAAACATAAGAAATGAGTTAAAGGAACCAGTATAAAACCCAATAATTTGATCAGATTGGGCTAAAGCCCCAGATCCATTTCCCCCTCTCATATCAGTCTTATGTAAGCTATCCAAGGATCCCAGGTAAGTTCAAACTGTGCCACTTTATCCAGGAGAATACTCTCCAGCTTTTCATGAGTCATAATCCAAGACAGTTTAGTCTTTACCTGCCTTAAGGACACCCTAGATATCTTCCAGGCCTTGGCCATGGCTATTTTAGCTGGCAAAAACATAAAGGCTATCAGTCTTGTGCTGTGTCTAGAGGTTCCAGGAATGGTATCATTAAGGAGGACACACCCAGGGTCCCTAGGGACCCGTACACCCGTAACTTTAAATATTAAGCTAAAGACCTTTCTCCAAAATCTGCAGATACGAGGGCATGACCACCATATATGGTACATACTGCCCTCAAGCCCACACTCCCAGAAACATAAAGATGGTGCCCTCCAATTCTGGAGGGCACCAGGTACCACCTAGAGAAGACCTTAAAATTAGCCTCCACCAATGATACGTTAAGCAGACCCGTAGTTGTTACCCTAGAACGACGACTCCATACCTCTTCAGAAACCACCGCATTCAGATCCTGTTCCCAGGACATCATATATGGCTGTTTAGGGGGGGATTCTAGCAGCATGGAATAAAGAAGGGAAATAGTCCCTCTCTGATTTGTGGACCAAAGACACCAATGTTCATAAGGACTAAGGCGACTGCTCGAGCCGTTTCTTGCTGGTATAGTACTCAAATATTTCGGTACTCTCAGAGTGATCTGAGAGTACCTAAACAATTTGGACAGGGGCATGCCCAAGTGCTCCCTACAATTTTCAAAAGTCAGAGGTTTCCCCATCTTGAAGTATTGACCGATTCTATATAGTCCCTTGTCCAATCACCATGAAAATGATTTGGGATGAATACCAGGCTTAAATGCCGGGTTCTGATATAGTGGAGCAAGGGGAGTGTGGGGTGAGCTGATGTTTCCATACGTTTTTACCCGATCCCAAAGGACCAAGGAGTTGGATAGGGTGGGGGCAAAGATAGGTGGACGCAATCTTGAGGGTAACCATTTCAATAGATCCAATGGCATTTCTTTAGCCGCCCTTGATTCCATCTGGACCCAATCCGGGGATTCCCCTCCGGAATATATAGCAGATAACTGAGCTATACGTGCGGCTTGATAGTAAAGATGTATATTTGGGACCCCCAGCCCTCTCTCTAGTGCTACCCCCAGCGTCTCTCTAGTGCTATAAAGTGTGCTCCTAGGTAACTGGTGGCCTTTACTTCCCCATATAAATTTCACTATCCTAGATTAAAAAGTGGCTATTTCTGATCTGGGGACAGGGACAGGGAGAGCCCTAAATAAATATAATAGACGGGGAAGTAGGGTCATTTTGATAGCATTTATTTTCCCAAGCCAGGATAGGTAATACAAAGACCACCTATCCATGTCACCCCTTAATTTCTTAAATATAGGGGGAAAATTCGGCTGATACAAAAGATCGAACGAAGAAGTGAGGTTAATCCCCAAGTAAGGTAGCGCGGTCGACGGCCATGAGAAAGGGAAGGCAGATTTTAATCTAGTCACCAACTCAGGGGGCAGGTTTATGTTCAAGGCAAGAGATTTATCTGCGTTTATACATAGCCCGGACGCCGTCGCAAAACTATCTAGGTAAGACTTTACATTAGGTAGAGTAATCAGTGGGTAAGTAAGGAACAGCAATACGTCATCTGCAAAAAGGGCGCACTTGTGCTCTCCAGATCTGCAGTGGACCCCTTTGATATTAGGATTCTCCCTTATGGATATGGCAAGAGGCTCAATCGCTAATGCGAATAATAAAGGAGAAAGGGGGCAGCCATGTCTAGTACCTTTTATGTATTGGAATTGGGGCTGACTTAAATCCCTGCATTTTAATTATAGCTGAAGGCCCAGAATAAAGGTTCCTAAGCAGACAGATAAACCAAGTGCCAAAGCCCCATTCTTCCAAAAGCGTAAAGAGATAGGTCCAGGATATATAGAGTCAAAGGCTTTTTGCAGAGCTATAGATAACAGTAAGCCAGCCACTTCTGGAGTTCTACCCCAGACCTCAACAAAGATATTATGTCTATTGCTCTGCGGATGCTTCATTCATATACGGCCTCAGGGGTTCACCCTTGCCAATAGCTTCAAAGAGGGATTTAAGATGGGGAAGAAGTATTTCTTCAAATTTCTTATGATAACTAGCTGAGAAACCATCTGGACCAGGGGCAGAGGATGATTTAGCCTGTTTAATAGCTTGCTTAATTTCAAGTTCAGTAACTGGTTCTTCCAATAAAGCTACATGTTCAGGGTTGTGATTAGGGAGTGGCAAAGATCTTAAAAATTGCTGTATTGAAGACTTAGAGGACGCATGATTGTTGGCATATAGTCGGGTGCAGAAAGTTTCAAATTCCTGAACAACCACTTTCGGATTATGCGAGTATATACCCGTCGCACATTTTATTTTAGAGATGGTATAGTTACGAATTGTAGGGGATAGTTTGACAGCTAGCAGATGACCTGCCTTGTCACCATGGGAGTAAAATTTGTGATGGGACCATCACGACTGGCTCCGCCCATCTAGAGACATAACGATCAGCAATGACATTCTGCGGCGGATTGTCGTTGCGGTCGGGCGGGTGTCGTGCGGCGGGGGTTTTTCACTTTTTTCCCATGGCGGCGGCGCTCCTGCATCGTGATTGACGCTGGATTACATCGATGGAGCCTTTTGTTTTGTTTTTTTCCCACAGATTAAAGGATTTGTCAAAAACGGCATGTTTGTTTTGTGTATGAATAAAGGATTGTTTCAAAAGTCTGGTGTTGTCAATTCATATTTGAGTTAACCCTTCAGTGAATGGGTAGGGGTACGAGTACCCCTTACTCATTCAAAAGGGGGGGGGGCGGCATCTGAGTGCACCCTTATTTAAAGGGGTACCCCGATGCAAATGAGCCCCCTTGCCCGCAGACCCCCACAACCACCGGGTCAGGGTTGTGAGGAAGAGGCCCTTGTCCCCGTGCACGGGGACACCCTGCCAATGCCGAGGGCATGTGGCCTGGTAAGGAGCAGGGAGGGGGGGGCCGCTCGACTGCCCCTCCCCCCTTTCCTGCCCTGCCGGGCCAGTGCTCGGATCAGGGGTCTGGTAGGACTGATAGGGGGGACCCCACGTCTTTTTTCCCTTATTTGGGAGGCTGGGGTTCCCCCTTAACATTCCTACCAGACCTGAAGGGCCTGGTATGAATTGGGGGGGGGAACCCCACGCCATTTCCTTGGAGATCAACAGGGGGGGGGGGTTCCTCCTAACATTCCTACCAGACCTGAAGGGCCTGGTATGATTTGGGGGGGAACCCCACGCCATTTTGTCGGTTGGTTTTCACTTGGGGTATGCTCCCTCCTGACATTCCTAGCAGACCCAGAGGGTCTGGTATGGATTGGGGGCGGGGAGCTAAGGCATTTCTGGGGGTTCATCATCTTGTGCAGACTGTCAAAATGAAATGTTTAGTATGCATCACCATGCACACACGTAGCATATGATGCACATGTCCATACAGCTAATGCCTGGTCATATGCACAATAAACGTGCAAGAGGAACCATGAGCAGGGTGGGAATATATGCACAGGGCACTGTTGGCAGTGTGCAGAACAAATGGGTGTAGAAAGCTGCAGGTGGCTCCAAACAGACAAGATCACTCAAGCTGGCACACAGTAGTGACCCAAAGGAAATTCCGTACAGCTGTCACTGTGTGCCTGCCTCAGTGATCCACAGTGGCCATCACTCTCCTCAGCGCTCTCCCCTCAATAAGAGGAGGAGGAGCGCTGAGAAGAGTGATCGGTGTAGCTGCTTCCTGGGTGATCGGCTCACTACCCCTGCTAGTGTTCCTCCCAACAGAATGGAAGTTGCAGCCCCCTACCCGTCTTGGGTTCCGGGGTGGCTGCACCTGCGGGAGTTACACCCCTGGTGACAGCGGTTATATTAGCCCCATACTGCTGGCATTGGATGCATGTGTAAGTCGTGTTAAAAGGCAGCTCTCTCATTTGGTTTCTCTTAAGGGAACTGACGTTTAACTCAACTGACAGTCAAATCACAGGAATAAGGGACACATTCCCCATGCATATGACCCAAAGTACTTGGGGTTGTGGGGAAACTTGCCCATGCAGCTGCCTCAAAAGGCCATTTCCTCAATGCTGCTTGTAGGCTCAATCTAGTTCTGACATACATGAACACCAATGTTGGTTCGTCAAGGATGTACATTTAAACCAAGACACAAACTGTAAAAGTTAAAAGGTTTATTGGAGCAGCAGCAAGAAACAAATAACTCCATATAGGGACCCTTCTGCCCTCGATTCGGCCATGGTTTTGCCCAAACACACATACTTGGATACCATGGGGATGAGGAATATCCTTAGTAGGCAGGCTAAGCCGACAAGCCAATCATACGCCAGCACTCATGGAGGAGAGGGATGATGAAGTTGCTGGCCTCCTTCCAAACGACCTCGGACAGTCCAGGGTCTTCATTCAGGTCCTCCTGGCCAACATGACCTTGCACCCACAATACATCCACTTTCATTCCACAGAGATTGTGGAGGATGTCAAGATGGCCTCCTACAGGAACCGCAAGCAAGCAAATCCTCTGTGACCCCAGCACAAACCATGAGTGTGCAGACAAGATTCCCAGGGTCCACGCTATGATGTCAAGTGCCTATAATTGAACACAAATACATGTTTAGTAATCACATCAATTTGGAAACCTTTACCGTCACCTAAAAGTGAAGCATGTCTGTATTTCCGTATTGAAATATGTCATGGGATGTGGCAGAGTTCCACATTGGCAATCTACATTGGCATAAGAACAGGAACATCAAGGAGCCTAGGAACCAGGGGAGGCTGAACTGTCATCACAATGAAATGACTTCTCATTGTAAGGACAGCTCATCATAGTTTGGCTCACTCCACTGTTGGTCGGCAGCTGTGTGAATAACCGTCCAAAATGGCAGTCATCACACTCGTGTAACAGTAACCCAAAAGCAACAGTCATCCACAACGCCACCCACATACAAAAATGTCGCTGAACCAGAAGTTACCAAGTACAGATGAGAGTCATGGTGAGATCATCCCAAAGATGATGGGAGGGCTGGAATTAGATGCCACCATTGAGGTTACCCTCCTCACTACTCCCCTCTCCTATTCCCTCATGCAACCTGCTCTGTGCCTTGTGATCTTCTACTCAATAGGAAGTTGACGTTAGGCAAGCTGAGGATGTGGAGGCAGCAGCTCTGAAACATGATGATCTGAGGTGGGATACATATAAGTGACATTAACACATGATTCGAGTTGATGTAATACAGTACATACGTGTGAAATAGTTAGCGATCAGCTCATCCCTCGCCAAACGTCCAGCTGCTGTGGTGTTCCTCCTGGGGGCAGGCGGCTGCCTGACCTCTGGCTCCATCTCCTCGTTCATGTGCCAGAATTCATGCCGGTCTCGGCACAAATTGTGCAGTATGCAACATACAAGGATGATCCTGGCACACTTGCGAGGAGAATACAGCAACTCACCCCCAGGCCGTGCCAAGCAGAGAAACCGGGCTTTGAGGAGACCAATTGTGGTCTCAACAACAGCACGGGATCTCTGCAAGGCATTGTTGTATCGAGCTTCAGCTCCAGCCTGGGGGTATCTGATTGGAGCCATCAGCCAGGCATGCTGCGGATACCCCGCGTCCCCTAGAAGAGAAGATGAAGACATAAATTGTTGGACAAACATCCCCTATGTATCGCCCACAACACATATCTTCCCCATCAGAGAACAGTAACGGCCAAGGCTGCTCCATCCTACAAGTATATATTTCTAGCTAGATATCAGTCAAGTCCAAACAGCATGTATGTCATCACTAAGCACACTGAACATGTACTGCTGGATATGGCCATTCATGATCTTTGCTTTGTTCATCGCAAGGGATCAATAATCAGTGCATGTGGCTCATTTGGGCAGCAATCAACTGATTCAGAAGAACCCGTAAAAAGGACAAAATGGTACTTTACCCACAAGCCAGCCATGTGGGAATTGGCCTCTCTCAAACCTCCGGGAAAGGCCTGATTGACGAAGGATGAAAGCATCATGTGTGGAGCCAGGGAAATTGGCTCGCACACTCAGTATTTTTTGTGTGGCGTCACAGACGATTTGCACATTCAGGGAATGATACTGCTTGCGGTTCCTGTAGATGATTTCCTCAAGCTTGGGGGGCCGCAATGCAACATGGGTGCAATCCACAGCCCCCAGGATGTTTGGAAAACCAGCACGATTGTAAAAGGCCCGCTTGAAGCTCAGGCCACAAATGATGCCTGAGGTTGTTTGGAAGGATCCCCTCCCCAAAATGTACAGGGTTGCCAGCAACTTCACCATCCCTGGCACAGCATGGCTGCGGCCAGTTGTTGGCTCAAGTCTCTCCTCTATGAGTGCATACAGGTGTATGATGGCTTGTCGACTGAGCCGAAACCTGCGTCGGATATCCTCATCCTGCATGGTGTCCAAGCATGTGCGCTGGGCAAAGAAACGAGGCTGGCGGATGCGGACTAAAGGTAGCACCTCTTGTGCATCGTCCCCCTGTTGTTGCTGCTGCTCCTCTTGGTGCTGCCCAATTTGGTCCTCTTGCTGCAGGCCAATCACCTCCTCTTGCTGCTGCCCGATCAACTCCTGTTGCTGCTGCTGTGGCACAATCTGCTCCTGCTCCTCCATGAGCACAGCCAGTCCCAGCATGGTGGCTGCCAAAAAAGACTGTCTGAATTCTTGGCTGAACTCCAGCTTCCTTTTTTTCCATGGATTTTCCTCGAAATGTTTATATATGCGCCATGTGCACGCGCACACAATGCACGCGCGCGTACGCGCGCAAATATCTGCACAGTGATTTCTCTAATTCACTCATCAGCACAGC
>NW_017308071.1:73329-75293 GCF_000935625.1 Nanorana parkeri
TGCATTAGAGTGTAACCGTCTCTGTACAGGGACTGATGTGATTGGCCTCAGTGTTCTCTGTACAGCACTGCGATATGTCACAGATATATGAATGTAATCAAACAACAGTGTGACGGCGCTGTGGGATGGGGGGTGGGTGCCTGAAGCTGTGTGAGGGGCTCCGAACTTTGGGGTGGCTGCCCTGCTGACAGTTATGGAATACCACTGCTTCCCCCCCCCCAGATTAGACAGCAGTTGGTAAGAGTTGGGTGCGTTTGTGTCCCCAGGGCTGTGTTTAGATCTCAGTCGTTCTTCCAAGAGTAGAGGCTCCATAGCTTATACCCTACTGTAGCAGAGTATGGTTACTTTGCAAATGCAGCTCGAATTATATTGGTCTGGAAATGCCTGCATATGCATTGACTAAATGTCAGCACATATTCATAACCGACATGTGATAGCAGGTATTCAGTCAGCACAAGTGTACCACCTTCTCAAAGGATAAGTAACTTTCTATTGGCCATACTGACCATACTATACATGTGTGATGGTCAAATGGTAATTATGACAATTATCAGCATCCCAAGGCCAAATGGTTATATGGCTAGTTTTTTGGCTTATGTAACACAAGCTACTTTTGTTGAGAATACACCCTTGAGGCGTGGTGCAGACCTACATGATCTTGCACGATGCAGTCCACAATTGCTGAATGGCCCCATTGATTTAAGTGGGCTGACATCCGTGCAACAATTCCCAGAACTAGCTACAAGTCCCTTGTGTTAATGATACACGACGCATGGCTGTTTGAGCCATCTTCATGTTCAGAAACACTGGCAAAATTGTGTGGTGAATCCGTGCAATCCGGCTGGCGTGACTGGGGTGCCATTAGAGCATGATTGCAGCCACAGGGCGATCACTGCACACCCAAGGGACTCCTGCCTGCACGGGATTGGGCAAGATTGCCGCACAGTGAGAGGTCACATGGGTGTGCAGTGGCCCTGAATATCTGACTACCTAAAGCAACATTAACTATTCCTTCAAGGAAAATCAGTTACGTGTGTGAACTGGGAACAATTAAAAGGAATTTGATAGTTTGCTTTCTGCCAACAAGAAGGTGTTCATCATTATGAGACCATGATAAATTTACTCCAACTGGATTGAACAAACACCTACTGAGTAGCAGAAAGGTTTAGTATGTACATTTTATTTTGGGTGTCTGTGTGACCAAATTATCTGAATAACTGTTTACACACCTGCAGTATTACTACTAGATTACCATGGATGACACCAGAGTGAAATATGCCTAATTAACTGATCTGAACTCTAAATCATGTTGCCCACAGCAAATGCTAATATGTTGTGTAATGCTTGGTGATGAGGCACAGAACAGATGTTTACAGACTGTAAATATAAAAGAC
Organism: Nanorana parkeri; assembly: GCF_000935625.1. Classification (NCBI taxonomy): domain Eukaryota; kingdom Metazoa; phylum Chordata; class Amphibia; order Anura; family Dicroglossidae; genus Nanorana; species Nanorana parkeri. Next base: position 74,724 of record NW_017308071.1, read on the forward strand.
TTCAATACAGTGCTTTGATTGAAAAATTTTATATAAATATAAAACAAAATAAAAACATATATACAAATGACACACACTTTTTACACCCTGCGAGGCCATATCCCCAGTACCTCCTCCATGTCGGCGAACTTGCTGTGTAGCTCTGCTTGCCCCTTTTCAAGGGCTCGCAAGATAGACAATGTATAATCACATCATGGAGCCATAGCTAAATGCAATATGCGGCCTTCTCTAACAGTTCTACAGCCCTGCCACGATGGATCACACCACTAACATTTTTGAGGTTCTGCCTCTTTTTCAGAGTGGTAGCTAGATGTTTTCTGCTAAGCACATCTTATTGTATGACATTTTTCTATGGCATACTCTATTTCATGGGAATGACCTCAAGACCTGTCTTGGCTTTCTACAAAGAAGTAAATTAATGACAGATCAGGAGGATGAGGATAATGGTATTTTTTTACAAACAGAAGTAGTAATAATTATTTAACATTATATTATGTATAACTTATACAGGTATTTTAATTATTTTATATATTGTTTACAAAACCAGAGTTTTTCTTTAAGCCAACATTT
>NW_017308071.1:75345-91856 GCF_000935625.1 Nanorana parkeri
CAAATGTGTCCTGCTGTTGTTATATTTCAATTGTCATATTTCAAACTCATCTGTAGTTCTTATGATTCTGCAAAAATATGACACCAACAGGGTTATTCACATAAGGATGCAGAGTTTGGAGAAGGCAGGAGAAGTGAACAATCTAGGCTAAAATAGCTGAACTGGAAAGTGAGCTGAATTGGAGAATGTATCCAAATCGGCTATTTTGTCCTAGATTGTTCACTTCTCCTGCCTTCTCCAAACTCTTCACCGTTTTGTGAATAACCCTGCAAGAATCAATTCTGTTTAAAGCAACCATCTAAAATAAAATGTTGAATTACCATAATTGCTCAGTAGGCCACATGTTTACACTTAAAATCAAACTTGACCTGACAAATAAATCTCATTTTTGGACTTGCCTGCCTTGAGGTGGGATATTATTTGCAACAATTTGCTCTCTCCTTGTTAAAAAGTAATAGATGTACATGTGCTGTTCTTTTTATTGTCAGACCTAATAAAATGCCCTTGTCATCTTGGATGACCTTAAAAAAGGCTTTTGCTTGGTGATTTTTAACATATAGAGAGTCTTTAGTGTCATTGCATAGGTTTCTATAATTATGGACTGGCTTTTGACCTAACCTCAACTATCTTCTCCCTTGTACTTGCTTCATGCTATAAAATCTCAAATAAATGAACTTTAGAATTTATGATTCACTTTTACAACTAAATCCTGTAATAATACCTTAAGATTCTGTTTGCTGCAAAATTGGCTTTATGTTTGACACCGGTGTTGGTATTTTGGCCTTACACAGCCCTAAAACATTGTTTATGTCAGCGAGAAGTGTTTTTACTTGTACAGCATGGTCATCATTTATTACAATTCAATCTTGGTTCACCAATGTATTAGCAAAGTTCTATATCACTCCCACAAAGAAAACTGAGATGTCTCACTGAGCATTTTTATTGGAGTTTACAGTGCATAAATGATACAAATGGCAAGTAAGCAAGCTGTTCTTCCAAAACAAATTACATAAATAAAAACTGGCACTGAATACAGGTATAAACAGTGTTTTTTACATTATAAAGATGAATCTATTACTTTCCTTTATTAGGTCTTAATATATTTAGCAAAGACCATCTTTAATTGCATTAATTTACTTGGTGTCATCAAGATTAATGAACACAGCACTGAAAATTACTTTGCAAGATGGCAGAACTTCTGTCCTTGAAACATATGCAATATACACAAATGAGAATATTATATTTTTTCAGTAAGACTGTTGATAGTACTGATTGCGCACACAACAAGGTTAAAAACAGTTATGTGATAGCTAGGGAAAAACAGCTAGTGATATGTTTAGGTAAAGCTTTAATAATAATATAATGGTTTAATGCGTAGCTGCACACAAGTAAATAGCTTGATATTTCCATAATTAATTAAAAACTGTATGTGATTGTGTAAAATGTCCAGTGTCCTGTTCTTAGGAGACTCGGCGGGGTCTCAGGAGAACTGTGCAGGGTCCCAGGTGGGCTGTGTGGTATCTCCCCAGGGCTGTGTGGGGTCTCACCAGGGCTGTGTGGGGTCTCCTCAGGGCTGTGCAGGGTCTCACCAGAGCTGTGCAGGATCTCACCAGGGCTATGCGTGGTCTACCAGGGCTGTGCGTGGTCTCACCAGGGCTGTGAGGGCTCACAGGTGGGGGCGGGTGGCGGGATTCTCCAGGATGGAGGAGAAGATGTGCTGTAAACAGGCTCTGCACGGTTCACAGGAAGGCTGATGAGTTAAAAAAATTAAAAGCCTCGATATTGGCATTTAGTATCAGGGCATGTTCACAAGTATGAGTACTTGTGATAATGCCCAGTATCAGTATCGGTATCAGTGCATCCCTAGTTGATTTACTAAAGGAATAATTCCCTTTATATGATAAAGATGTGTTTACTTTTAATATCCATTCATATGCAAGAGAAATAAAAAAGCATGATTTCTGTTTGCAAATGATTGGATGCAGCTTTACTTTGTTTAATTTGCAAAGTGACAATTTTCTACTCCTTTAGTGTTTCTGTGTAACTGTAATGGTTCCTGAGCTGTAGAAAAATAGCACAATTATATAAAATTTTAATATTGTTACCTATGAAAAAACCTTGTACAAGGGCACCCTGAGGACCGGGTCTAATCTTGCTTTTTTATACCCTACTGCTGGGTGTCCTATACCAATCTCTGCCACCCTCTGGATATATGTGGGAAAGGGATTTTGGTACTTCTGTTATGCAGGCAGATTGCAACCAGATTTGGGCTACCACAGCAAATAGTTTGTCACATGTTTTGTCTATGTAGGCCGATTTTAAACTTTTGCTTAAGTGGTATTTGGTTCCCCTACATGTTATTCAGCTTGTTCCTTCCTACTAACCTTATTATTTCCAAGGCTGTCTAGTTAAGGGTTGGTTCTATTATATATTTTTGGGACTGTGTTAAGGTCAGTGGTTTCTGGAGCAGGGTGTACCAACTTCTATGTACGGACAAGGGTAACTTCTTTAGTAAGTACCTCTTCACATCATTATTGCATAAAAATGTATGCACCCTATGCAAATTTAAATTGGTCAGTTATATTCTTACCAAGGCCAAAAGAGTCATAGCATGAGCATGGAAGTCGCCTATGATCCCTTTTGCAGAAGTCAATTGTGGAGTTTGACAGCACATGTTTTTTGAGAAGCTCTTGGCCATTCAAACTGATACAGCACAAAATGTTCCTAAAATTTTATATCCATGGATTTATGCTTATCTATCCTCTTCCTTCCTTTTCATATGGACTCCTTAATTTTAATGTTTTATCATTGGAAGGTTTTTCCTTTCCCCTCACCCCCAGAGAATTTCTTTGGGTGGGGGTTTTATTTCCCTGCCCTTCTTATAGACCCCATGGAACTGTCTCTTTCTTTTGAGAGTTTCTCCTTTCACCCAGTCATCACCTTTTTCTTCTTTCTCTCTCTTCCGTTTCTTCCTTTCTCTTTCTCTTTTCTTCTGACTTTTCAAAACTAGTAGTCTTTATGGCACTGCTCGGGGGGAAGAAAGCAAGATGGACTTTTTATGTGCCCTTAGCTGGATCGTCAACTTCTTTTTTTGATTGTTCTGATGGTTTTTGGGGCAGGAAACTATTATTGCTTGTTTTGTAATACCACTCATATGCTTTGTATTTCTCTTGTAATTGCATTTTACATATGTGGTTTACCGTTATTTTATGGAGGAATGTGTCTACTTCCACAAATGTATGTTTTGAAAAAAACAATAAAAATGTATTACGAGAAAAAGGCTGGCAGCTCACTGAAACATGCATACACCAGCCTTTGGTTGCTACAATGCTCATGTTCAAGTGTGAATTCAGTGTATAAACAAGTGCTAGAAATGTAAATACAATAATGACTTTTCCTACACTTTGAATGATTTAACAAACACATATACACTAGTGTAAAAAAAAAAACCTTTATTATTGAATGCACAAAATTAAGCCCAATTGGTATGGTGAAACAAATATAGATTTATGGTCTGGCATAAAATGTTCATACTTTAGTTATCACACTACTAGCTGTAACTATATGTTGAAAGAGTATATAAATTTCAGTATTTTATTTAGTACATTTATTTCTAGGAAATGTTAAAAGGACTTTGTCTAAAAACAAAAAAAGAAAAAAAAAAATCACACTAGACACTGCTAGGGAGGTCGCTGTGCATTCATTCCTGCTCATTTTTATCTAGTGAACAGCACCATTAGCTTTCTGAAGAACCCCCTACCCACACAATTTGCAACTTCAGACAGGTGAGGTAGAAGGCTAAAAGCGTGTCAGAGCCCATGCAATACTTGTTATGTCTCATTTAGAACTGCAGAAATTGCCTGCCAGCCTGACTGAAATGTCAGCTCCCCATTCTTACAAAGTGATTATTTAAGCTTTTCTTTCATTTTGCTTGATAGTAGGGGGCTCTAGGACTTTAATATGAACATATCTACTTACTAGTATTTACTCTGTATAACCACTGTAATTTAAAATGGCTCTATTATTTACAAAGAATGCCACTAATATAATGGCTGAGAAGTTTTTAAACTAAACCTGGCAGTTAAAAAAATAAGTAACCTCCTTTCAGCTGTATGTTAGGCCCCCACTGGATCCTTAAAGTGCACTTGTGCGCAAACTATGAACATTAAATTATTATTTTTTAAACTATTAAACAATTCAAAATAATAAATAAATAGTTATTTACCCATTCTTCACAAGCAGTAAAAGAGATTTAAACCAAGCTCTCTAGCTGCATATATGAGCCCTGTATTGTACTTGATGATGTCAGGGGGCCTCCAACTGCTGGACTGTAGGAGGAAGAGGTTACAGGTGCCAGTCATGTAACCTAGAGGGAAGCAGGGATCAGGTATGTAAAAGTTCTTTTTACAGGTACCCTAGGCTTAAATAAACATTTGACGCTTAGTATTAAGGGATGGTGTTAAGTGTTTAGTGTTTTCGTTTTTTATATGGGAGGTATATTATCATGTTATATAATTTAAACAAGGTCTTTACATTTGTTTTTCTCAGGATTAGCAGCAGTATGGACTTGTTGGTGACACAGGCAAAGCTGCACTTTGTGAGCAGCACATCACTGCATACTAAATCAGTCCAGTTTACTGCCATAACTGATAATAAAATTAGGCTATCCCTTGTTACCATCAAGTCTGGGAGACCTAGAAGGACAGGCATTATTCATCTGCAGCTAATAGGAGGCAAGCAGGTTCTGCATTTGCAGGTCAAAGTAGTGGTTGGCCAAACATTCAAGAGGCAGGACACATCTGTCCTTTTTTTTTTGGCAGTGCTATACCATCAGAGCATGCAGAGGAAATGGTGGGGTTTGATAACCAAGCCTTCATCATTCTTCTCCTTCTCATATGCGCAGAGTAGCCTACTATCAGTGCCTGTAGCATGTAGCCTGTTCCTCCACAGCTAATCCTGCCATTACCCTGAAAACAGCCATGGAGGAATCATCTAAATTATGTCAGCACAGCTTCACTAACTTGCTGCAGGATGATGTGTAACAATTAAAGGGAAGTCTCCCAAAGGGGAGCAAATGCATATAGCACATGGTCCCATTTGGATTAGTGGACCTATTGTAGAATAAACTCATCCTTTATTTATGTTAATGTTGCAAATCCAAGTATCAACTAGAGGGATCAGCTATAGTACCACACCCCAACAGAGACAGCAATAGGACCATATCAGTAATTTTTTAAGGGGCTTTTTAGGTGCAGATAGGTAGCCAAAAACATGTGTCCCATAACAATCAATTAATTTTATTTACACAAGTTAAAATTCCATACAAAAAACATTAAAATTGTACTGCGAACATAGAAAACCCATATGAGGAGATTTATTTCACAGATACCACAAACAGTCCTTTCTGACAAGAGTAAAAAAGACCTGTGACTCTTTAGTACATAACGTCAAGTAGAAGAAGGGCTCCTTTTCCTCAACATGTTTCACTACAACAGTAGCTTCCTCAGGAGGCAATGGAGTTTTATATACCGTAAATTATGTAATACAATGTCACATGATCAGACATTTAAAAAAAGAGCTTTCAACAAGAAAAACATTACATTAATATAAAGGTTATAAAGTTACCCCAACATTCCAGAAACCAACACAGGACAAATTGGGAAACTCATTCACATCCGTGCAGTGACTCTCCCCTCCAAGTGGCCTCAATGATGTGACAAGACAATTCTAAATGCAATGGGTAGAAATAGGTAGGTGTAAATCTGAAATCTATATATATGTATATCTCAAAAATGACACAAACTCTGTAGAGTAGATCTGATATATGGTGGTAAACTAATGTGCTATGAATAGCATGTATGTATTACCATATAAAAAAACATCAAAAAGCAACATAGTGAATAGCAAGGGGAAGACTGCAAATAGAAAATCCAGGGCCGTCTTTACCGCAGGGCAAAAGGGGCAGATGCCCTGGGCCCCATAGATCATAGGGGCCCACAACAGCTGTCCCTTTCGCCCCGAGCAGCAGAGAGAAAAAGAGCCACAGCAGCATCAGTGGGGAGACAGACCGGCCATCCGTTCTCAGTAGCAGAAAGACAGTGTGAAATGACCGTCCGTCCGTGACTGTGTGCCTCCTGCTGTGATCTCCTCCCCTGGTGCATGTCACAGAGATCAGGCATGACGTAAAAGGTAAATATGAAATAAAAAATAGCAAATCGTGTAATATCTTTATTAGCAAATATCTGTATTTATAGTGACATTAAACCCGCAGATTTTTTAACATGTGTACCTTACTGTAATCCATGGTTGTTTCCCTTATCTTTGCTGCTCTTCCTTTTAAATCCTCATGTCTTTTCATGCTTGGGGAGAACTTCCCTTTGCAGCTGGTTGCCTCTTCCTGTAGTGCTGGCTCAGGTTTCAAACCAACACACAGACACCATGTATCCCTTTCAGAGACAAGGCAGTCTGCTGCAAAATAGAAGTTCTGTCCAGCATGAGAACAGATACAGATTTAAAAGGAAGTGATCTTACGGCTGGCTCCGGCCACTTGCAGAGAGATCAGTGTCACTGGTTACCAGCTAACCAGGGACACTGATCTTCAGACATCCCAACTCTCCTGGGTGCTCCAGGAGTCTCCCGCTCCCGGCCGCCCTGGATAGAAACACTTTCTCCAAGAAAGGTTTACTCTGCTCGATCAAGCAGAGTAAACCTTTCCCTGCTTTTTCTTTTTTTTTTATTCTGACATGGAGCCGTAAGAATAAAAAAAAATCACCATAGGAATGCATTGCTAGATTCCTATTGGCTATTTCAATTTGCCCTCTGCTGCAGTTCTCCATCAGGTCCCCACTACTGATTGACAGCAGCAGAGGGCGGGTACAAAAGCTAGTTTGCTATTGGCTATTGCAAATTGAAATAGCCAATAGGAATCTAGCAATGCATTCCTATGGCCAAAATTATTATTATTTTCTGACTGCTCCGTGTCAGGAAAAAAAACAAAAACAAAACAGTGCTTCTCTCATTAGCGCCCGGGAGAGTTTTTCTTTTCTTATTTTTTTTTTTGACGGCAGCAGAACCGCCGTGCAATAGAAAACAGTTGGGCGGAGCTAGCTGTCACTGCTAGTTCCGCACAATCGTTTTCTATTTATTTTTTTCTATTTTTTAAACCATTTTTCTGTTCTGCTCGGTACCACAGAGGGACCGAGCAGAACAGCAACAGAGTGAAAAAAGTAAAAAAAATAAATAGAAAACGATTGTGCGGAGCTAGCAGTGACAGCTAGCTCCGCCCAATAGCTTCCTATTGTCCGGCGGCTCTGCTGCTGAAAAATAAAAAAACCCTCCCGGGCGCTCTGGGAGCCTCCCGCTCCCGGCCGCATGACTTCAGCAGATCTACGGCTGAAATCAGCCGTACCAGCCTGAAGTGAATAGCCGAACAGCGTTCGGCTCACTTCGCTTTAGGTCGGTCATTCACTCGGCTGCCTACGGCAGCTTATTGAATAGACCCCTATGTATTTTTTTGTGACCTTCAGCTAATTTATGCTGACCTGCATACCCTCCCCAAAAATTACCTTTTTTATTTTTAACAAATATAATACTTGAATTTCACCATAAATAAATATATAATGGCTATTTTTATTCTGGAGGAAAACGATAAAATGTAGCATTATACAGCTACTTGTAGCACACTTGTAAGCATCTACCATTCTGAGCATTTGCTTTTGTCTAACACAACACTATGCCAGTTTTTAAATCAGATCTGTTATCACTAAAATGCCTCATTACATTGAGTTTCTGTTCTTGTAACATGTGCTATTGATGTTACAAAGATTTATTAGTAGAGGATATAGGAAGACATCTACAGTTCCTCTGAAAGTACAGTTTCCAAAGATAAGTGTTGCTCAATAAAAATATGTTTCATAATAATGTCTGGTCTTTGGTAACCAAGCTATGCTCTTGTGATAAACGCCTTGCTAACAGTATTTTAATTGAAACTTTTAATCTAGATATTGTCTAAACCGCTGTTAAATGTTGCCTTCTTGCTTCAATTCAAATTTTCTTAATCATCATTTTCACATTGAATAGTCTGGTACACTGTCTGCCTCATTATGCTAAAGAAAGATGAAGTAGGCTATTAGCATGCCGAACAGCCTACGAGATGTTCTGATACAGAGTGTCATTCATTTTTATGAGTTGGTTGTCATTGTGTGCTGCAATATAGTTATAATTTCTCTCTGACAGTGGGTGATGGCCACTGTCACTGCACAATCCTTATTAAAAATGTAATAACTGTAAATCAATGGAAAACAAATATGACTTTTATGGAAGGGTTGTCTCAAAAAGTCAAGCTGGCATCCCTTATTTTATGTTCCCCAAAATCTTACTTACTCCCAAATCATCATAGTAAGTGAAGATATATTCTAAATAGACATGAGCTTTGCTTGTACAACTGTCAATAATGTCTAATGGAAGTTTAATGTGAATTCATCAAATTAAAGAGAAGCTTTAACTGGAACAATATGCATATTTCCATACTAATTTATGATGTTACAACTGCCAGGGTAGCCCCCACTAAACCTCATCAAACCAAACTCTTTTTGGCTAATCCCCCCAATAGGATGTTTAAAACAAGACTAAACTAAATGGCCTATTTCTTATCTGAAATGCCTGGACCAGAGTTTTCTTTTTTCTGTACAGCAGAGTGGTGGGCACCTCTTTGATTGCCTACATCCCTCACTGGTGATGTCACCATTTGCTATAGCTGGAGGAAGAGTCCATTGGCAAACACTTTACAGGGTCCTGAGAGCTCCAGTGGGGGCATGATGATGTCACAAGAATGGTTGTCAACTAAATTGGAAAGTGGAGGGCCTAAACTGCAGTGACATTACTGTTTTGCACTAGCGACTGAGGCGCCATGAAGGGTCACATGATGGTGGACTCAGGATAGTAACAAATGGTATTAGAGGGGATTTTAAAAAAAAATGTTGATTGGAGGGAGGGAACTACTGTGGACTACTTTCACCCGGAAATAGGCTTCCAATGTATTTTATCCTGATGTTTCTATTTACATGCTTGCTGTATCACAATTTCTTCATAGTGATTAGCATTCGGGTTTGTTACTGCTAGAGAGGACACTTATCAGTATAATAGACATTGCAATTAACATCATTGCAGAACAAAAGTTGTGAGAAAATCAGTTGCTGGATGAGCCAAAATGTTATTTAGCCACTGCAATGTTACTGTCAATAAAACAAATTAAAACAGTTCTTTACTAAAAACTGTGCATGTAGCAAAAAAAACACAAAGTCCAGGACTGCCAGCTGTGAGGCCGTAGGTGCAGGAGTACTTAGGCACAATCACATATATGGAAGCACACTGCTATTTTTCAGGAGAATTAGGAGTTAAATACAAAAGGTTAACTACCTTCTCCCTTGCCTAAAATGACAGCATTTGGGCCTGGTGATTAGCTACTCAGGGCTAAGCACTGCATCCTGAAAATATTGGAGAAGGTCACATGTTCCAACATACCCAGAAGGACTTGTTAATTCCATATATCACAATTTTGCCCCATCTTTAACAAGGGGCAAAAGCAGCAGTTGCCCTCGGCCCAGTCATTGTGGTGGGGCCCAAAGCAGCTGCCCCTTGAGCCCGCAAAAGATACACACATTCTGTTTACTATGCAATCAGCATAGTGTTGCCTCATCTCTCCGTACGCCACGTAGTGTGACCACATGATGTCTCATGCAGGGCCATGTCTCCCTCTGATGAGGCAGGGGTGGGACGTGGCAGGGGCATGGCTGGTAGGGGGCAGGGCATGGCGGGTAGGTGCGGGGGACAAGAAAATGTTTGCCCAGGGTCCATTCAATATTAAACATGGCCCTGGCAAGTGGTGTGAATGGGCACTAATGGCTAATATTGATAGATTATCAGCTAATCTGGTGCTTGATATTCTAATTTGCGCTAGGAAAATGACAGTTGGTATTGAATTTGTCTTTATTATGACCAACAATTAATTCTTTAACAATCTCTAAAAATTATCATCTTTGTCATGGAGTCTTATGCATTTTCCATAATATTGTAGTTGTTTGGGCACTGAAACCATACAACATATGGAATATGCTGTATTGGTCTTTATTGTTTCTTCAGCTAATAACACTTCAGGGAAAAACAATGTTTTTTTTTTAATATGCAATGTTCATGAAAAGGGGTCCTTACAACATACCATCACTGTCTATGTTGTAACATGCACATCTAATAATATTTGACTGCGTGACAAAGAATAGATCACATCTCACAAATAAATGCCTCTCTGTGGCACAGCATACTTATCTAGCTTCCGAGTATCATATTATATTATATTATAAAGTCATCTAAGCCAATTTAAGTCATTGGGATGATGCCTCATCTGTTGCTCTGTTATTAGAAACAGATTGATCAAATGAGCAATATTTAATTTACCAGCAGTGTCTTAATGAATCACTCAGGTTTTGTTTTTCAAATTATGGACACTAATATGCAATGGTTTAACTTCCGAAGTATGGATGTGTACAGTGCATCTGCAGTTGCACTGTATTCAGGGCAGAATATCAGATTTTATCTAATTATATATTTATATAAATGTCAGCTATATTCTACTTTTTGAACATAATGTAGACAGTAATCACATGATCAAATATATGCAGTAGAAGATAAGAATTATTTTATAAAGTGCTTGTATTATACTACTTATAGCTATTTAATTTCATAACGCTTCTAAAGTCATAGAGAACTAATACCAGTGTCATACCAAGGGTGGGTTGGTAGGAATAGTCTACTCTGGGTTTCATCAATTAGGGCATATGTGGGCTGTTTAGGTAGGTCCCACCAACAATGTCTGCATCATTCAGTCAGTGACCCACTGATCAGTTGAGAGTCTCCTTTTGTCCCATGTGAAATTAACAGCTGACACCAATTAGCTTTTTATAGGGTGGTGTGCCACCCCAATGGGGCATAGAATATGTTATTAGCATTGGTAGTAGATAAGAATTTATATAGATTGTTTCCTTAATCATTTTCCTATGGACGTTTTATATCTAGTTCACATGCTGCCATCTAGTGCCTTTGTGGTAATGCACATGTTTTCTATGTTCCCTTTCTCTAATATCTACAACACATTTCCTGTGTGTAATGCCCCACCCTTCTTCCTCGTTAGTACTTCCTGTGTCATGGCCACAGCTAACAGGCCACATGTAACAAGGGACACATGTATTCTGCACAGTACGCTAGTACAGTATCTTTGTGAAAAAGATTCAATAAGGTGTTGAAAACATTCTTTAGAGCAGGGGCGCCCACAGTTTTTTGTCTGGAGATCTACTTTTCAAATGACGAGGTCAATGAGATCTACCAACGAAAAAACACCTGCGTTCAGGAGTGGGAGGGGGTGTGGTGGTGCATTGAAGTCAATGGGACCGCAGGCAGGCCCCTCGCCCACAGTGCGATCGCCTGCACCCGGAACCCAGGCACATTAGTGCCTGCGTTCCAGTCCAGTGCGATCTGGAAAAATGCTGCAAGCACTATTTTTGCAGATCACACTGGAAAGCAATGCAGGCACTAATGTGCCTTCATTCAGGGGGCTGGCGATCGCACAGTGGGCGGGGGGAATGGCTGCGGTGCCCTTGACTTCAATAGCCGGCTTGCATTCCAGTGCGTCTTAGAGGCCCCGGCGTCCTGTCTTCCTGCGGTGCTTGTGTGGCTGATGTTGCACGTGGGGAGGGGTGTCCCGCCTCTTTCCATCTGCAGCGTCTGCCACATTCAACCGGCAGCCACACGAGCACCGCGGGAGCATAGCCGTAGCCAGCTCCTTTTGTGCCCGATGTAAGAAAGAAAACCGTGCCCCCCTCCCCATCTTCTCCTCTGGATCCGCGCTGCTCTCCAGGGCAGAGGCAGTGGCGGATCTGAGGAGAAGTGAAAGAAGTGCTGCAGCCGCGGGGGGCGGAGCCGTTGTCACAGAACTAAGGCGAGCGGTGAGAGGAGAGAGAGGCCGAGCGTCTCTCTCGCCTCACCACTCGGTCTTAGTTCTGTGACAGCGGCTCCGTCCTCCCCTGCGGGCTGCAGCGCTTCTTTCACTTCTTGGATCCCCGCTGCATACAGATGGGGGAGAGCAGCGGGGATCCAGAGAAGCACCACGGGCGGGAGGAGAGGCCATCGCAATCTACCACTGATTGCTATGCGATCGACTGGTAGATCGCGATCGACCTTATGGGCACCCCTACTTTAGAGAGTTTAGTCTATATTGACATGATAGCATCATGCAGTAGACTTGTGCGCCGTCAAAAAATTTGTTCCGTTTCGTTTCGTAATATCCATTATTCCTTATTTCGTAATTCGTATCCGAAACTCAATTCGGATTCGTACGAAATACGTATTTTCGTTAGTTTCGGCACATTTTCGTAACTTTACGAACATTCGTTGTGATGAAGTTAAAAAGCAAAAATACCTTTGTTAATATTGGAGTCGATGTGGTAGTTGTTTTTTTATCCGAAATACGAATTCCGTTAACGGATTCCGTATCCGAATTTCGTATTTCGGACTTAGAAAACTACCATCAACTCCAATATAAATGTACTTTGCTTTTTACCTTCAATATAACGAATGCTCGTAACGGAACGAAAATACGTCAACGGAATTTCGTATTTCCTGCCTGTATTTGTAATGCCACTCTCAGCAGCAGAAGAGAACCTCTGATTGGTCAACCAAAACAAAATACGAATTCCGTTAACGGATTCCGTATCCGAATTTCGTATTTCGGACTTAAAAAAAAAAACCCATCAACTCCAATGTAAATGTACTTTGCTTTTTAACTTCAATATATAACGAATGTTCGTAACGGAACGAAAATACGTCAACGGAATTTCGTATTTCCTGCCTGTATTGTAATGCAACCCTCAGCAGCGGATCCATATTTTGGATTAAAAAAAAAATCTTGTCATGTTGTTCAACCTCATTTACAGGGGTAATATTAGTTCCGGTTTCAAAGAAATGCGGATCCGAAATTCGTTAACAGAATTTCGTATTTCGGATATAAATTCGGAAACTGCCATTCGGATTTCGTATGCTTACGGATCTACGAATTTCAGGAAAATTCGTACGAATTCGCACATGTCTATCATGCAGTTGCTGCAGATTTATCGGCTGCACATCCATTATGCAAATCTCCAATTCCATCACATCCCAAAGGTGCTCTCCTGGCTTGAGATCTGGTGACTGTGGAAGTCGTTTGAGTACAGAGAACTCATTATAAAGTTCAATATATGATCTTAGCTTTGTGACAAGGTGTGTTTTTCTGCTGGAAGTAGCCATCAGAAGAATGGTACTCTGTGGTCATAAAGGGATGGACATGGTCAACAACAATAACGGTGGGCTGTGGCATTTAAATAAAGCTCAGTTGGTACTAAGGAGCCCAAGCCCACTACCAGCCTGTTTATGCTAAATTCTGACCTGGCCATCTGACTGTCACAGCGAGACTCGTCAGACCAGGCAACACTTTTACAGTCTTCTACTGTCCAATTTTGGTGAGTCCTTGCGAATTGCAGCCTTTGTGTCCTATTCATAGCTGATAGGACTGGCACCCTATGTGGTCTTCTGCTGCTGTAGCCCATCTGCTTAAAGATTCAATGCATTGTGCATTCAGAGATACTCTTCTGCATAGCTCGATTGTGACGAGAGGTTTTTTAAGTTACTGTTGCCTTTCTATCAGCTTGAACCAGTCTGGCCATTGTCCTCTGACCTCTGGAATCAACAAGCCATGTTCGCCTTTCTGCTGCTCACTGGATATTTTCTCTTTTTCAGACCATTCTCTATAAACCCTATAGATGGTTGTGCATAAAAATCCCAGCAGATCAGCAGTTTCTGAAATACTCAAATCAGCCATTCTGGCACCAACAACAATGCCATGTTCAGTCACTTAAATCCCCTTTATTCCACATTCTGATGCTCGATTTGAATTTCAGATCGTCTTGACCATGTCTACGGCCTAAATTCATTGAATTGCTGCCATGTGATTGGTAGATTAGATATTTGCATTAATGAGCAGTTGAATGTGGACCTATTAGTGGTGTATATATGTATACACACAAAAATATAGAGATAATGCAAAAATGCTTTAAATGGAAAAGTTGGTAATCAGCATCATAAAATAGGCCCAGCAGGAGTCCTGATAGAGTTTCTCGCATATACCCAGTTATATACATCTATTTAGCAAAAATACCTTTGGATGAAAATAGGAACAAAGTCAAGTTGTAGGGACCCCTGGGGATGATCACAGGTGCAGCATCCATTCTGATTCCAATAGGGTGAATACTGGGTCAGTGGTGATGAGAATATCCACCAATGGGCACTCAACCAGAAGCTCAAGAAGCAGCTTTTTGCTGGTGAAGTCTCAGTCCCTAACAGTTTTCTAATCTGCCATGCCAATGGACCTCCAGCTACCGATGGGCCGTTGGATGCCTAACCTGTCTGTATCCTATGCCCTGAGCTAATGCTAATTAGAGAATTCCAGACCAGAAGGTATGGCAGTTACTTCCGATACACACAGCATCTATGTGCAGCAGCAATTAAATGATTGGAACAGAGGAACACTTGCGTATTACAGAAGAAGCTACTGCGTGGAAGGTTGTGAAAGGTCCAATTCTATCTGCACTTACTGGAAACCTTCCAGATATGAATATCACAGCCCTCCAGTCTGGGGTTACTGACCCAGAGGCAGGGACAGGAAATATATGTTCACCCCTTAAGCAGGGATTGCTTGTCTGTACCCAACTAACTCTGTGATAATTACCAAGCAAAAGCTTTTTTACAAATACAGACACCATATAAAAAAAGCAGCTCCCTATAGCTATGTTGCATATCATACAACTTTACATAACTTTACAGCAACACTGGTGTTAATTTTCTCCAAGAGAAATGAAAATTTCTTCCCACTTGCAGTAGCAGAAATAGTCTAGTCAACCAAACAGGTCATACACAAACACCCACCGAAGCAATCACTTTGCGGCGTACTGTGGCATTTCAAAGATGACTGCACCTATACTGCCATAAAGCAAGCTTTGATGCTGTTACACTATTTCTTTAAAGTTTTCTTTGCTTGAGTGAATAGAGAACTAGAAGTTGGTGAATTAGAAAAAATCACCCTTAGAGTTCATCTATATGAGCCCAATTGAGAGTCTATAGACTGCAGACATTTTTTGCAAGATAAGTCAAGTTAATATAGAACCAGCATTGCACAGCATATATCACAGTGACATCTCAAAGACAGACGAACTGATTGGAAACTTGAATACTTGTAAAATCCTGTATTTCCACTTTTGCAGCCAAATTGTGTTCCCTATCACATATAACTTTAGCAAGAAATTAATAGTTGCAGCTTACCTTTTTTTAGAATCTATTTCTGGTAATTCCATGACTGAAATATCCTGCTTAGTTCTCACTGTCCTGAGGGGATTTAGGGGAGTTTTGTTTAAAATAATTAACCCTGTTTGTACTATGCTGGCAGATTCCTATATCTTGTAAACTAGGTAAGCAGGACTGCCTGTCCTGACAAATGTCCTGAAGACATTGAGGGGAATTTATCAAGACTGGAGCAGACAAAATCTGGAGCAGCTGTGCATGGCAACCAATCAGCTTTTATCTTCAGTTTGTTCAGTTATGATTTAAAAAAAAAAGGTAGATTGGTTGCCATGGATGGCTGCTCTAAATTTTGTCTGCTCCAGTCTTGATAAATTCCCCCGCATTCTATGTTCATGGAGAGACGCTCAGTCTATCCTAATTCTGTCTATTAGGACAGTCAGAGTTTGCTATTACTGAAATTGAGAGAAGGCAAAGGCCTGCTAAATGGAGATATCTGAAAGGTAATAAATATTTTTTTAATTGTTGTTAGATTTGCTGTGGGAATAAGAACACATGACAAACATATAGGGGTCTATTCACGAAGCTGCCGAGGGATCTGGCCGTAGCTTCGGCCGATCCTTCGGCTAGCTTCGGCCCCAGGACTCCTTCGCATATGCATCGGCTCGGCCGAGCCGTGCAGAAAGCCGAAGCTGGCCGAGAGCCTGCTTCTGACAGCTGGGCAGAGCCAGCCGTGATCTTACGGCTGGCTCCGGCCACTTTCAGAGATATCAGCGTCCCTGGTTGCTAACCAGGGACACTGATCTCTAAACAGCTAACTCCCCCTGGCGCCCCGGGAGTCTCCTGCTCCCGGCCGCCAAGGAGAGTAACAATGCGGTGTCTTTTTTTTTTATTCTGACAAGAGCGATGTCAGAATAGAAAAAAAAATTTCTCCCATTAAAAAGCATTGGGACATTACTATTGGCTATTTCAATTTTCAATAGCCAATAGTAAACTAGCATTGTACCCGCCCTCTGCAGTTCCCCATCAGGTCCATCAGCAGAGGGCGGGAACAATGCCAGTTTACTATTGGCTATTGCAAATTGAAATAGCCAATAGTAATGTGCCAATGCTTTTTAATGGGAGAATTTTTTTTT
>NW_017308071.1:92119-107476 GCF_000935625.1 Nanorana parkeri
ACGATTCGGGGTTTTTTTTTTTTATTCTGACATCGCTCGTGTCAGAATAAAAAAAAAAAGACACGGCATTGTTTCTCTCCTGGGCGGCCGGGAGCAGGAGGCTCACGGGGCGCCAGGGAGAGTTTTTTCTTTTTTTTTAACTTATTTTTTTTTTACAGCAGCAGAGCCGCCGGACAATAGGAAACTATTGGGCAGAGCTAGCTGTCACTGCTAGCTCAGCACAATCGTTTTCTATTTACTTTTTTTACCTTTTTTAACTCTTTATCTGTTCTGCTCGGTCCCACTGAGGGACCGAGCAGAACAGCCGAGCCAAATGCCGCTCGTCGGCATTTGGCTATTCACTCAGCCGGAACAGCAGTGAGAAGCCTGCCAGAGGTTCGGCTCAGCCGATCCAGATGTTGGATCGGCTGAGTCGAACTCCTTCTGCTGAGCATGTTCGGCCGACCCGAAGCCACACGAAGCAGGCCGATGTACGGCGGATTTCAGCTGATGTACGGCTGAAATCAGCCGTACCAACCTGAAGTGAATAGCCGAACAGTGTTCGGCTCACTTCACTTCTGATCGGTCATTCACTTGGCTGCCCTCGGCAGCATAGTGAATAGACCCCATAGTGTTTTTTTTCTTCTCAATTTTGACTGCAAAAATAGAAATACTCTTTAACATGTGAAACAATTACTGATCACAGTGTTGAGTATTTGGAATCAGTTTTTAACAATATACAAAATAGCTTTACATGTAGATCATATAAAATCTATAAAAACGTGTGAGAAATATTCCAATATGTTACAATAATATCAGTTAAAGGGTCCAGAGGTGGGTAGCCTTCCTTTCTCTCCTATCCTCCTTTTCTAGAAGTAAGATTCTATGTTTATGCTGTTTATGCTTCTTAGACACCAGATATAGCTGAGTTTAGTTTAAGAATACATTGTTCACTTTGAATACCCAGTCAAGTGCAGAGTAATTGCAAAAATCAGAATGCCCTTTGCAGATGATTGACTAAACTGAATGCAGTTGCATGCGTTTGATAGAAAAGGGTACCCCTTTAGTAAATCATCCTCACAGTGACCTAATAAAGCATAAACAGGTCAACTTGCAGAGGGTTACTAACCTTAAAGCAGACCTTGCAGTAAAATGCATGACCTGCATATACTGTCCAGGCCCTGTCATCCTGTAATAATCAACTGGTGTAACAGTTATCTGCAAAAAAAGTTGAATTTGTTTACTTTACCCTTGTCTTCCACCCATTGCACCTAGGCAAGGATGATGTCACATTCCTTCCAGCTAGATCCTAGGGATATACAGAGCAGCCAAATCTCGTGAGAAGATGCTCTACATTCCCCAGGAATCGTCCCAGAAGACAGGAGTAGGGAAAGTATAGATTCTAACTTTCACACCTGCTAACCAGGTGATTTTTAAATGGGCAGGGGACCTGGATAGCACAGTATATGCAGATCTTGCATTGTACTGCGCTGTTCACTTTTCAGAGGAAAAATGTTATGGAAGATATCTAAGGGGTCTATTCACGAACACGGAGCGATGTCAGAATAGAAAAAAATAATAATTTTTGCCCATAGAATAGATTCCTATTGGCTATTTCAATTTGCAATAGCCAAGAGTAAACTAGCATTGCACCCGCCCTTCTGCTGCACTTCTCCATCAGGTCCATCAGCAGAGGGCGGGTGCAATGCTAGTTTACTATTGGCTATTGCAAATTGAAATAGCCAATAGGAATCTATTCTATGGGCAAAAATTATTATTTTTTTCTATTCTGACATCGCTCCGTGTCAGAATAAAGAAAAAGCAGTGTTTCTCTCCTGAGCGGCCGGGAGACTCGCAGAGCGCCCGGGAGAGTTTTTTTTTTCTTTTTTTTTTACGGGAAAGTGTGGGTGTGCTCTTTGGTGCCTTGTCCTTTCTCTCATAATAGGTCTCCTGCATAGGTTTCCATACTGTCAACTACAAGCTTCTCCCTTCTGTAGTTTCAGTGTAGTGACTGCTATGGGCAATAATAACAGTTTTTCATTAAACACTTTTATGTAGTAGATACCTTTTTATCAATTAAAATTAAATAATTTTATAGGGCAGTGCAAAAATAGTACAGATGGAATAGTCATCATAAATCAACTGACTTACTGTATTAAAATGAAATATAAATTCTTGCTAGGGTTTCCAGCACTGTGCCCATGATTGATATTTGTAACACTTAACTGAGTACATGCTGTTGATGATTAGCAGTGCCATCACTTAGGGGAGTGTTTATAAAGAATTTGCAATGCCATTCATTGTGTGAAATATCTTGTAATTGTGTTCTGTGCAAATAGAGGCAAAACAAATGTTATATTGCATATTTACTTTCCAGGTTGAATGTAATATGAGGAAAATACCCCATTATAACCACTAGATGAGCATAGGAAATACATACTTATTGCCTGTGTTGCTCACCTCCCATCTAGTGGCCATAATGCGGTGAAAGTTTCCCCAATAGTGTATAGTACAGCAGCATCTTAACATCATACTTTATGTAAAAGTTTCTATTGATGCTTTTTGACCTTTTTTTTTTGTACCACTTAGGAGAGCAAAGAAAGCATAACAAATAAGTTTCTTCTTAGGCTTCTCTATTCACAATTACCCAACTTCAATAAATTGTCTGTCAGTGTGGTGCAGTACTTCTTGTCAATTACCTAAGGTAGTGTACTATACGTTTTTCCCTGTTTCTCTGTGCATGTTTCATTCTGTTTCTACATTACTACATTTGGCATCAATAATTTAACAACAAATCTGCTTTATCAACAATGCATATAATTCAATGCCAAGTGATCTGGTTTGGTGCCTGAAAATCACTCCATCTCAGCACCATTTTTATTAGAAATATGCAGCATTAGGAACTAGAAAGGGGTCCAAAGGATTCCTCTATTTGTTCAATTCGTTCAATAAAGCACAATAAAATGTTAAATTAACTGGGTTGTAACTGAAAAGCCAATAAGGACATGCTGCAATAGAATGGGGGTTATGTTTCAGTGGTAAGGTATCAAAAGGGCAGTTAACTCGAATCACTAAAATCATACAAAACAACAACAATTACATCTTTTTATATCCTTTCTATGGCTGGAGTTTTCTTAACAAAACCTGTCTTTATATAATAATCATTTTATTTGCTTTGTGGAGGGATTATTCATGGCAACAGTTAGGCAAAGACATCTGCAGTATAGTGTGATGATGGCTGAAATCCAGTTCTCAATACTTATGTTCTAATGAAATCATAGCGTACAGTTTTATATGTGCAAAGTCTTTTCTGTCTTAGCACTAACTCAGAGTACAAGGGAAGTACTGTACATTCTCAGTGAAAGTCACTGGCTCCAGATACATGTGGGAAATCAGACAGAAAATAATTTGTCTTGCATCTTTCCGCCTGCTTTTTGCTGGTTGACAGTAAATTAAAGATGGATATACTATAGCACAGAGGACAACACAACCTGGAAATTATGTTAGAGAACAGTTGGGCTATCCCAGTGTGACAGCACACAAGATTAAAGGACATGACCCTAGTGCTCATCAGAAATATGAATTCACATTGCCCTCTTAGGTTTTGTGGATTTGACGTAATACCATCCCCTGTGTAAGTGTGGGCATGAAGCAGAAGTCAGTTATGTCACCCTTGAGCTATTAGACTGAAAATATAATTCTTTGGATCATTCTTCAGCTAGTTTTTTTACAGCTACATCTTCTGAATCTATTTTCCTTATTTTAAAATATATGACCTTTAAGTGAACAATCCCTGCTGATTTTTCCCCATTCCTGAAGAATTTTTTAGACCTCGTTCATACAGGTGTTGGATGCAGAAACCCATTATTTTTATTATTCTTCAGAATGTATATGGTGTCAACAGTTTGCACAGCTCTTTACTAAATAAAGGGAGACATTTAGTCTCCCTTTAATGGGTTAATGTGTCTGTGGAGTGCAAGGTGAATGCTGTCAAATCTCAGTTGAGTGAATGTCACTGGGTGAATGTCCCAGTTAATTAACTTTAAATCAATATGTCAGAGCTGAAGTAGATTGAATTTCCAAAACTCTGTGCTCCCATAATAGAATAGTAGCATCCCCTAGTCTTCCGTGCCAGCAAATATATAGTTAAAAGTCACTGGATTCTCCTGGTTAGAGTCCATTTAATCATTGATATGAGTTGATTGACAAATGCATTAGAGGAATGAGAAACCAAACTATAATCAATAAAATTTTAACACCCATGTTTCTAAACAAATTGAGAGCAAATATGGTTCCCACAGACATTTCACACAGTAACACTGACTACTATGTACAAACTGAACTGCAAACATTGTAGGGCATAACAATGGGCATAGAACAGGCCATTAATTATCTCCTTACTTCCTACCTTGAATTGACCATACAATATTTTGTTATTAGACACTTCATCCTAACTGGGGTATTATTTGAATAATTAGTTGGCAATATCCATACTTCTGATTTATAAAGTTATGAAAGGAACAAAGAAGATGGAATTGCCTATATCACCCAATTGCATTATTCTATTAAGCATGGAGGGTAACTGCTTGATATGAATAATTCCACAAATTCAGCTCCAATGTCCTTTGCTCCAGTGTATTATAATTAGATGTAGATGTTTGAATGTGCAGTATAGTTCAGGGACATAGCTGTTTAGACTTTTACAGTGTCTTTCTCCTTCCCTCCATTTCAGCCTTAGCTTCCATGAGACTCTGGTCCACCAGGAGTGTTGGATGCCTGTGTTCCACACCATATGTTGCATGATTCCATTTGCCAACACTTATGTCACAGCTTAGTCCTGTAGTGACATAAGGATTGGAGGACTTCTGGAAGTGTTAAATGCCCCAAAAAAGTATAGAGACTGCAGCGTTGGTACAGAGGGAAGGCATGAGACATCAGCTGCCAGAGAGCTAACTATAAAAGCTCTTCTAATGAGGGGACTTTTCATATGGCTTTTTTTCTTACCAGACAAGGTTGCTTTAAATATGGCCTATGGAAAATTATGGAACATATATTTTATTAATGTTGTTGAATTGAGGAACATTTGCTCACCGATATTCTCTTTTGCTTACGAGTCATTGGCCCCACACATTTAGAGATGTTATAAACTTCCCTGGTGACAAATGTAAATGAGTATTGTAGGCTCCAAATTCTTATTTTCAGCACATCTGACACATTTTGTGAGGTAGGTGATTGTAGAAAATGAGCGAGAGCAAGCATGGCAGGTAAATAGTAAGTCATTGAGTGGTGAAAGTGCAAAGAAAGATTCGGCCCAACACCTATGACAATAATAGATAAATGTGGCAAATATTAATGAGACCTAAATTTTATATTGAAAAATATATAATGTATATGTGCCATGAATGTGCAGGTGTGAATGTGTTTTATAACAATGGTAAGCAACCACAAATAACTGTTTGGCAAAGGAAGACAGAGTGATTGGAGACATGATCAGCCACCACAATATAAGTATGCTCTTTGATCTGTGAAACTTGAAGGACTTTTAATTAGTAAATTTGCTGTCCTCTATCCAGATATAACGACAATGTTGTGATCTCCATGCACCCTGTTGTAAGGTTATTGAGAGTTAGAAAGAATCAGGTGACCATAAGTGTTGGAGCATCCTTTCTCAACCAGGGTGATGTGGCACTCTGGTGTGCTTTCTGACTTCCTTGGGGTGCCTTAAAATGTTGTGGTAGTGGGACTGTGATATGAAGGGGGAATGAAGACTGCGATGAAGGGGGCTTCTGATGTAAATTGGGAACTCTGATGAGAAAGGTGGAAAGTTGATATGAAAGAAAGGCTTCTGATGTGAAAGAGGGGCTCCTGATTTGAAGGGGGGGGGGGCTAATAATGCAAAGGGTGATCTGATGTGAGGGGGGAATCTCGATTTAAAGGGGGCTTCGATGTGAAGGGGGAAACCCACTTTTTTTGTGTATTTTTGCGTGGGGTCCCCCTTAAAATCTATGACATTTTAGACTTGGATGTGTTATTATTATGTGTACTTTAAAAGGGTGCCATGTTTAAAAAAAGGTTGAGATACACTGTGTTAGAGGCACAAGGACATAACTGTTTTTCTCTCAAATAAAGGCTTGTTTTCATAGTAAAAATAAACATTGACATTGTTATATGGTTAGTAGAAATGCAGACCATTCTTGGTTGAGTTATTTAAGAAATAAAAGCTGGTACCAAAAACAAAAATACAAAACGCCTCTAAATCAAAGCTCATTTAACACATTTTGTTAAAAATGTTCCCTTAGTGTTTTGGGGGGATTTCCATGAAGCTTATTGCCCTAAAAATTGCCCTGCACAGCTAACTCCAAACACCTTTACAGACTATTCAATATTCAATGCTTTAATAAATATATCTAAAAGGTTTGGCCTTTAAACTGTGTGGTAGATCCAAACCACTAAAAATGTCAAGCAATAATATATTCCTTTGTGCTCTGTTCTGTGCTGCTTTTAAAGAGATTGCATAATCTCATAAATATTCAGTTCAAGATATAACATTTTAAGTTAAACTAATGTTATTTTGGGCTGAAGGTAGCATAACTTAGTAAAGAAAAGAATCCGATTAGTTGAAGAAAAAAAAAAAAAGATAACAGTATCCTGGACTGCCTCAATATTCTTGACCTATAATTGAAAGATTGAAGACGCATAGTTCTTATGAGAAATCAAAAGCTGATTCACTTATCTTTAAGTGAAAAAGCCTTCTCGGGCATTATGGCATACTATAAAGCACAGTGTTGTCACTCTACAGAATTCATATACCAGGTAAAAAGCACTGGAAATAGATTGATGGCATGGTGATGACCAGCTGTGCTTAAGAGAAAGGTGAAAGGCCCTGAGATAATACTTACAAGAATCCCTCAGGATGCTTTTTGTATAGATGATGTGTCTGACCTTAGGAATTCTTGTCTGACTGTATCAAAATATGCTGCTCTTTTGAAAAACTATAAAATGCCATTTTGCAAAGTTCAGTAGTTTATACAAAGGTTCGTGTGAACCAACTCTGCTTTGTTTTGCTTGTTTCTTTTCAATAGTGCTTCTTTGTTTGATGCCACTGAGAAATACCTACAGAGAAAGTCTGATGGTGTGCTGAATCCCAGCAAATTACAGGAAATTAAGGCTGTTCTAACTCAGCTTGACTAGCAAGGCAACTGTATTCTCCAGAATAAGTGTATATCATGTTATGAATGTTCTACCAGTGTGAAAGATGAGATTGTCCCTGGAAGAATCATACAAACATAAACAGAATTCTTTGTAAGAAACTGTGAATATTTTACAACAGTAGCAGAACTGTGTCTCTAAGGCCCCATTCACATAGCGTCTTCTGCTGCATTCAGGGATTCCTGCGGCAAGAACCTATGGATTCTTGTGGTAGGAAACCCAGGTATCCCTGTTGAGATACGGTCACTGTGCCCATTCAACTTAATGACAGGGTGGCAGAGGCTGCATCTGTCAGCTGCAGCCCATATGTATTTGTACATATGTATGACTACCGACGGTTCAGGATAGATGATTGCCCCTGGACACAGGATAGATGCATCCAGAGACATCATCTATCCCAAACCACATGTAATCATACCATTTACAATTACATTTGGACTGCTGCTGACAGATACGACCACTGTCATCCTGTCATTAACTTTAATTGGCACAGCAACTGTATGCAAAACAACAAACGCAAGAGAGCCCTGAGGAAGGGTGTTCTGAGGAAAGGGACGTGCCCCTGAAACGTCAACCAGGCAACAGATGGGCGGATGTGCTCTTGTTGAGAGGAGCATTTTTATGCATGCTTGAATTGATCCATTCTTGTGTATAGTATCATCTTTTAAGATTTCACTAATAAATGTGTCCAGACTTAGATGGGGTGCTCTTGTGTTTGTTGTAGGGATGCACCTATGTATCGGCCGCTGAAACATACCTGCCGAAAATGGCACTTTTGGCCGAAAGTGCCATTTTTCTTGGCGATATAACACTGTGTGTGGGGGCGAACATGGCCAGTTCTGTCACAGTAGGCCCGCTGGCGGTGTGGGGGAGGAGTCAGCTGTCAGATCGAGCTCTCCTCCCCGTACCGCTCGCTCAGCCTCCTGTGACAGCTGTCAGAAAGCAGAGCAAGGTACAAACACTAAGCAATCAGTGATCGCTGAGTGTTTGTAAATAATTGAGGACAGTATGGTTACTATATCCTCAATTATGAATGAATGGGAAGTGATCTGCATCACTCTTGATCACTCATGATCTACTTCATTCATGATTGTGGTTATAGTAAACATACTCTGTCCTCATGTTATAAAACAACAGGAACACTCAGTATAGGGGCTTCCTGTTCATTTATAACTGGGGATACAGAAAAAGAGATTGAGGACTCTATGTCCTCAATCTTTTTTTCTATTTTAAAATGGAAATATCAGGGGTCTGTTTAGACCCCTAATATTTCCCCGAAGCATCTAAAAGTAAAGTAAAAAATTAAAATATTTAATAAAAAATGAATACAAATTAAATATTTGAAAACATTTCAAAAAAAGTTAGAAATTATTTTTTTTATTCATTTTGGTTTCATTTTGGTTTTAAAATTTTCATTTCGGTGCAACTCTAGTTTGTTGTTTTGAATACTTGAGATACCTGGAGTTTGAGAGCTGCCCCCTGGTGGAAGAAGTAAAGTAAAGCAAAGAAGTTCTGCAGAGGATTGCCCCTGAATCATACAAGCTGTTTAGGGCACAGCAACTGTGTCTGATCGAGGACACTTGGGATTCCTGCGGCAAGAATCCATAGATTCGTGCTGCAGGAATCCCAGAATGATTCGTGTGAATACAACTTTAATATCAGATCTGACAGGATCCCCAGGTGAATATAAGAAAAAGAAAAGCAAAAAAGAAAAATAATGCAGCCACAACATCTAAGGACTGGTAAAGCTGCAATATGCTTTAAAGTAACCTCACTTTTTAAAAAGAAAACATGTTCCTATTTAACTACTTATAAACCCAACATCATCCCTAATTAACTCCTTCCTCCACTTCTCCCCTTAAGTATTATTGTACAGCTGTTTATATGAAATGTATTTTTGAACAGTCATACATAAACTATTGAATTTATGTTCAAGTTGTTCATTTTTGTAGTGTTGCATTAAAAAAAGCCTTAATTCCAGTTTTAAGTAATTTGACATTCTCTATACCAGAAATTTAATTTTTCTTTCATTATGAATGGGACAAATTAAGTAACTGGTCAAAGCAGAAATCACATTTTTGTCTCCATATTATTACCTGTATTTTGTATAAAAACAATAATTTGCAAGATAATGTCAAAAGAAAGGATTGATGTGTACCAAAAAAGTTATACTTCAGTATCAGGTAAAGATAGTGTACAGGACGCCAGGGATGGGTCCTGGAAGGCCGATATGTTTCACCTCTATTTCGGTTATGGTCTCTTTAAGCGGTAACAGAGGGTTAACTGTCGGACAAGAGGAAGTGACCTGAAAAAAACAGGAAACTCCAACTTCCACACTGGTTCTGTGAAGTAGCACAAGTGTGCTAGAGCAAAGCTGAGTGAGCTGCTATACTGGACATTTCTAAAGGTGGCCATACACTTTACAACCCTCACAAGACTTTTGTCTTGCGAGGGTTGTAAAGTACTTAAAAAAATTTACAATCTGCCCATCTTGGACAGACAGATCGTACTTGCGATCATCGCAAGCCCGTCCCCCTGAGGGGCGGGCTTGCAATGACTGCAATGAGGGGTGGGCTTCCGATGACTGCAAACGTGCAGTGTGCGCGTGCACACACCGGCCCGTTCAGCAGTTGTCGAACAAGCAGGCCACTAACTCGCCGAGAATCATACGATTCCCGGCGTGTTTTCCAGCCTGCTTGTTCGATGGAAGACGTGCGACCGTACAGTAGAAACGGTCACACACCTTCCATACACAGTGTATGGGCACCTAAAGAATTGTTTGTTCTGTGGGAAAATTACCCTGAGGGTTCTGGTGCTGTACCTGCGAGCAGACTCAAGTCGTGAAAAACGGTTTAAAGGAGAATTATGAGGCAAGTGAAAATCACTCAGCCTCATAGTTCTAGCCGACCTGTGACAATTAAACTGTCACAGGTCGGCTCAATAGATCGGGAAGTGAGCGAACACAGTGTTGCTCGCTCACTTCTCAATCTATCCCTGCAGAGAGCCGTGACTGTCACTTACGTCTCCCTGCAGGGATTCCCCCCCTCCCCTGTCCGATACTCTAGCGCTGACTGGTGGAACGGATGGGGAGGGGGTGGGCACAGCTGGCTCTGCCTCTAGATAGGCAGAGCCAGCTGTCAATCTCACAGCTGGGTGGATCTCGACAGAAATGTTGGGATCCGTCCCAGCTGCGGAGGTCTCAGTATACCACGAGCTGTGGTTTGCGGTATACTGAGCTTAGGGTGACGGGAGGATGCTAGTTTGTGTCCTCCTGTTACCCTTACGAGAACAAAGGGGAAAAGCCCTGACCCCATAGTTCTCCTTTAAAGACTGACCCCTGCACTAAGTGCCCCAGATATCACAATAGTTATTGGCAAATCAATGGAAATGTAAAATTGCTCTGGTCGAGACAAATAATGCAATGAGTATAATAATAAAACTTCATGCTTGTGATGATGTGGTTCTAGAAATATAAAATAATGTTCTTGGGTTTTCTACACTTTTAGACCTTGCAATGTAGATTACACCTGTGCTGTTGAATGTTCATATTTGATCACTCCTTTCCTAATTGTTCCCTTCCCATTTTTCTTAATTTGCTTCAAAAAAAACTGTATTTGATTTAAAAATTGCTTTGGTCCATAAGGTATGCAGGTACAGGAACGAGAAAGTGTTTAAAGCTGTTCACACACAATCCAATTTAATCCATGAGATCAACAACATTTGCTGTTTTCAGTTAATTATGCAACTAAAAGTTAACCTGTTTATACAATTTTCACTGATCATATCCATATATTGAGGTTAAAATTGTTTGGATATTTTATTCTACCATTGTAATATTTTGCCTTTTCAGAAAAGGCTCACAAACTGGAGAGAGAAGATTGAGTACCAACATCAATGTGTGAAAATGTCTCCTGGGAAGAGGCAGATTTGTGAACTGATTCCTAACAGCTTATCAGCTGTCAGCTGGTTAGTGAGTCTCTCTATTGCTTAGTCAGTCTCGTTAGCCAGAGCAGACATGCACAGTGGGGAATCCTGCTGTGTGCCACAGGCCTCCAGTTGGCAATGTGTTAGGGGTCTGTTAAGACAGCTTCAACACTTTGGAAGTTCTTTTGTAATAAAGCTGATTGAGTCAGAAGAAATAATACACAGTGCCAATAGAGTTCATGGCTTCTTTTCTTTTTTGCTTCCAAGCGATGCAATTAACCAGTGAAGCTGATTTGCATGGGTGATCTTTTACAGATAGGCCAGTATATTAAATAATAAATACTGTATGTAAAAACAACAGTACATTGCTAACTTTAGGCTTTATATCTTAAAGGGAAAGAAAGCACTTTTAATTTCATTAGCTACACATGTGAAAATGACCAGTTTAATGTAAACAGTCATATCAATGTCTGCTAAGATAGCAGCTATATTTACTCATTACCTGTATATAAGCTAATTCAAAAAACCAGAGTGCAAACTTCTGCATGTGAAAAAAAAACTTGCTTGAATTTGCAAAACGTTGTCATGTGGGGCACATCTCTCTGGCGATATCATCTGTGAGTGAATGTTTTCCCATGCAAACTGTGCTTTGGGTATTCATTTTTGCTTGCTGAAATGCCAGAAAGCCCACTAAGTAAAACTATAAACAGGTACAAAAATAGCAGAAAGAAGGCATTAGTTAAATTAGGGTATCTTTGGCCTTGGGGGCAAACACAACTCACTAGTAGTGATGGGCCGAACAGATCCGAGTTTGGTTCGAATTCAAACTTTAGAACATGGAAAAAGTTTGAATTCAAACTCAATGTAAGTCTAAGGGGCCAGAACTTTGAAAATCAATTGTCCCCTCTTTGAAGGCTTATATGCAAGTTATTGACCATAAAAAGGGTATGGGGATTCAGGTACTGCCCTGTAGGACATGTATCAATGAAAAAAAAACATTAAAAAAATACAGTTTTTTAATATCACAAGCTCTGGGGTGTTGGTTGTGGGGGCTTATTCACATCAGGGTACCCCTTTAATAAAGGTGCAACTAGATGCTGCCTGAAACCCTTGGGAATGATTAAGAGGAACTTGTACCCCTACCCATTCACTAAAAGGTTAAATAAAATTGTAAATAACAAGTCCAGACTTTTGGAAAAATCCTTTATTTGGAAAAAAAAAAACACAAAAGCACAAACAACAAAAGAAAAAGCAGCAGCAGGAGGGGGGTGGGGGGGGGGCGAGCGCGCACCTCCCGCCTGCACCGTACCAGGCCACATGCCCTCAACATGGGGAGGGTGCTTTGACAGGGGGCCCCATGGAATAGCCCCTTGTCCCCTGGCATAGTGGTTGTGGTGGTCTGTGAATCTGGGACCTCACTTTCATAAAGGGGGCACCCAGATGCTGCACCCCCTCATGAATGAGTAAGGGGTAGTTGGAAAATGTAGAGCGTATAAGACTAAATAAAGGGGATAAGAAATAGGGAGAATAAGGCGGAGGTTTACATAATTTAATTATTTAGGTAAAATTCGCTTAATACAGAAGCTACAAATAGAGTGGTGCTGCCGATTCTCTGGGCCCTCATAAGTCAAGCATGTGAATTCTGATGCTCTCTTGGAGATCTGTCTGTTGATGCTGAGGAGTTGCATATGGCAATCTGGGTGGGTCAAATATGCTCCCAAGAGTGTGTCATTCGAGGTATAGTCTTTGCTGCATGCAATCTGAAGCTGTTCTATAGCCTGTTAAATTGTATAAGCTACCAAAGCAGTGACAAGACCTGTAAGTTACTTGGCCTAGTTTGCATAATGTACTCAGACTTTTTACCAAGGCTGGTAAAAAAAACCCTGTCACATTGAGAAAGGGACAGATCTATGAGTGGACTTTATATAGAGCTAGATCTGGAAACTACTATCCCAAGTGCAGGGGATTCGAATACTATACTTCATTGTAATGCTTATACATTATCTCTTACGGGTCAGTTTAGTCCAGTTTTCATTCACTCATTGCACAGATCAATTTTATTGGCACTGTGGTTTCAGCTTTTAGGCCACCTAATTTTGTATTACGGTTTTGAAGCACCAATGTACATAGTTTCTCCTTTGCTAACATCATCTTTTTTGGAAGTGTAAAAAATGTATGTAGTTGC
Organism: Nanorana parkeri; assembly: GCF_000935625.1. Lineage (NCBI taxonomy): Eukaryota > Metazoa > Chordata > Amphibia > Anura > Dicroglossidae > Nanorana > Nanorana parkeri. The sequence goes on from NW_017308071.1 coordinate 105,417, forward strand.
GGTTTCTGATTTAGTGTTGTATGTTTATGTCTGTTGCTCTATACTCAGCAGTATTAATCTGTACTTTTTACATAGAATCAATATCCAATTTCCTAATTTCTCATGTACCCCAAGCTTCAATATATACTCCCTATTGCAGGATTAGTCCAGTGCCCAACATGTACACCAATGACCAACACAATCTTTGTGGGATCTACTAGAATTGACAATTCACAGTAACTTAAGGCTTTCCTTTGTATTTTATTAAATCTATTTAATCCCTGTATCTACCACAATGTAGTCCCCTGTGACCAGTGTGACCAGCAGCATATTTACACTGTATGCTGCCGCAGGCAAGACAGACGTCTGTACGTAAGCGCAGATACTGGGTCGGCGTTCTCGACAGAGTCCCCGCAAGTCGCCGGCCACGTCCCCGTGCGCTGAGAAGGGCTCCGGTTCCTTCATCATCTCTGAACCGCGGCGCTAGGCGTTTGCGTACGGCGGCACCAGCGGAGCAGCCACCCCGACGGAGGGTGCCGCCCTAGGCAAACGCCTAGTTTGCCTCGCGGTAAATACGCCCCTGCCTGTGACCCTTCTTTCAAGGCAAAATTAGAAACTGAGTAGTTGCCCACAATCTAAAAACCATTACTCTTAATTACATTTTAATAGCGTATTTTCATTGGGTTTCTTTTGGGTTATGGTCTAGAGAGTCATAGACAATGTTTGTACTTCATATATACACATTAGAATGTATTCTTTTTTAATTTTTATTTTCTACTTACAACTGTGTAAAAAGGAGCGGCTAGTCCAGCTTCCAGTATAAAATAACAAAAACCACAGTCCAATACATACAGTTGTTCTGGCAGACCTTATTCCCCAGATATGCAGACACTCTCCAGTCTGTGTCCATCCAGTGCAGCCTGGATCTTGCTCTGAGCTCTCTCCCCCTCCCAGTCACTATCAGGTGCAGGCTAATTAATAGAGAGAGAGAGGATGTTTACCAGTTGGCCAGGCTTAACCCTTTCCTAGCCAGGGAAAGCTGCCCTTTTCAACCTCTCACTGACATACACAGAATCGTGTACCCTGTCACACTATATTAGAGCTGCGGAAATTAATGCTTAATTCCTCGATTAATTGTTAATTGTTTTGATCAATTAAAATGTTTTTGATCGGTACTCACCTCTCCGCCGGCTTCCGGGTCTTTCGGGAGTTCCGTCGGAGATCCGGTGACGTCACAGACATCGACATCACTGGACTCCTTTCCCCTTCCCCAAGTGGCTCCGTCGGCTAATGAAGGGAAGGAGTACGGTGATGTTGATGTCCGTTATGGCTAACGAAGGGAACTCACCTGACTCCTCCCCTCTTCCCTCCGTTAGCCGGCGGAGCTGTGGCCAGGCGTACATGGATAGCCATAGCAGCACAGGCAAGTATTATGGGGGGCAGTGTCATAATGTAGCTTTTCCAAAGATGCGTTGCAAAGAAGGTTGAAATATGTAGCTGGATTACTGAGATGTGCAACTCTGCCTCTACCTGTGACAGCTGTCAGTAGCTCGGGGTGGGATCACTGAGTGGAGCCCAATCAGACCATTTGCTATGGGGTCCCGTTGATTTGTAGTTACACCGCTGCTGAAGACTACACACAGACTTTCAACTGACTCATTTCTGCCCTGCATTTGTTTTAGCAGCAGGTGAGCACTGTGGTGAATCCGAAGCAGAACCTTCTCAATTCACAATACTACGTTTGAGTAGATTGAAGCACGTCTCCAGATTGTTCTGTATAAATTGAAAAAAAAAATAAACCCTGTTTCTTGTATCTGTGGATGTTCACTAATTATCAAATATTAGAATAAATGTTATATATAATATTATATTACATTTACCACTGACTAATGCAGAGTTGCAATGCAAGCCGATCAGCTAAAAGTAGTTGGATCTGTATGTGCGTTATTAGTATGTGGATCTGTATGTGCGAAATTAGTCGATTAATCAATTTTTAAAAAATCGATTAATCGAACACAAAAATTTTAATCAGTACCAGCCCTAATCTATATATATAGATATATAGATATAGATCTATATAT
>NW_017308071.1:107849-110880 GCF_000935625.1 Nanorana parkeri
CCGTATATATTAAGTTAACCCAACACCATTGTTTTTTCCACCATACAATTTAAAAAGATCGTCATGGGGTCAAACTAAAAGTTGATAAAAGACCCCTACTCAGGCATGCAGCCTGGGTGGCAAGGAAAGAGGGAGCAGTAGGAGTGCAACCCCCTCCTGAACCATGCCAAGCTACATGCTCTCAACATTAGGAGGGTACTTTGCAAGGGGGCAGCAGAAAAGTCTCCTCCCCTTACAAGGCACTTTGTTCCCATCCTGTCCCCCAAAAGGGATGTGAGGGTCTGAGGGGTCTTTTCTGACTGAAAAAATGTAAATAATAAATAAAAATGGCCACACCATCAAAAAGTCCTTTATTGAAAAAAAAATGTAAAAGTATATCCATCATCTCCCATGATGTGTAATTCATGGTCAATCACGTTGTAGATCCATGTCAATCAATGAGCCCTGCCCAATGATGTCATCACCATATTTGGTCAATGATGTTGCCCAGAATTCCCACGGGTTTGTTTATAAACAGAAGCTACAAGGGATCTGTCATATAATTTAGCGGCAGTAGTGTTACCTAAACTAGCTGACTGACTTCTGTCCTAATGGCCATGACCTAATGGGCACTTCCTTCAAACTCAGGGCAACCCATATTGGTTGCAGATTGCTTAAATCCTAATAAGCACCAGGAAACCCTTTAACACAGACTCAGAAATTCCAAGCTTGCCCACCCTTTGAGTAGTGACTAGCATGTATATTTCACACAACTCCCCAGATCTGATGGGTTCCTATGACTTACCTTTAAATGTCTGCATGGCTGTTATTTGTGAACCACACAGACAATGTAATATTGTATTTTTAGAAAAATATTATACATCCTACCATATTGTATTCTGATATGACTGACAAATCATATGTTTTTAACAAGGAGGAAAATAGAAAAGGTTTTATCATTTTGGAAAAGGCTATTTGCTGATAATAATTTCTGACTTCCTGAAGACTTGCATCATTTCCCACAATATCTTCTGTATACTGACATACTGGTATGTAGTGAAAGTGCAATAATCTGACAGTGCTGTCTTTGATGTTACACTGCAACTGAACAGGTTACGTGATTTAGACAGGTACAGGATTGGTTTAAAAAAAAAAAACTCAACTAGTCCCGAAATCCCAAGCAGCTGCACAACAAGGACATCGCTCAATAAGCCATAATGTCACTTGTGTGGCAGACCAGAGGTGAGACTGAGGGACATGGTTAAAGTTCAATAAAAGTAATTTTACAGAATTACATCATGGGTGTGTCATTGCTTGGAATCTCGGGACTTTGTACTCTTGGAGCGTGGGTGTGCTCCTTCAGTGGGCACCCAATACCTCCCTGGGCCTGACAGCTGGATCCTGGGAAGATGAGATGTTTCTCACAGGCTGGTGTTAGTATTTTTAAAACAATTTTTACATATCTATACACTTTGTTCGCTAGTTCATTGTAACTGTATGTCTTTGCTTCCTTTGACATCAATCTCACCTTGTATAAATTAGTGGGGTCAGAAATAGAGTTAGGAAAACATTTCTCCTCTTTGGAAAGGTTTGTTAATCGCACTATGAAATGTTGCCTTTTCTCTTTTGGAAGCACTAGCTGTGGTCTGTCTTGTGTTTCTTTGAATGTGGCTTTCAGAATGACTTGTTCTTCTTGCATATTAATTCTGCAGGTGGTACTGACAAAAGATAAACAGCCTACGCACTGAATGAATGCATGTATAGGAGACCAACTTTGCTGATAAAGAATCTTAAAAACTTCTTGATTATATATTTCTACTGTAACATTCAGTTCTGTAGACAAAGTAGGAACCTAATTATGCAGATGAAACATACTTTATCTTGGATTAAGTTAATGACTGCATTTGTTCAGAGAATGGAGAGCTGGTGCTCTGTTACCATTTAAATAAAATAACCATGCAAGGGAAAAATTATTCCTCTGAACTTCTTATATAACTATCAACAGTTGGGGAAGGAATCTTTTCAGAAGATAAGCTGGAAAGCTGTTAAATGATCTTAAAGGCAGAGGGTGCAATTAGGTGAATGTTAATAGTTTAGCTATACTTTCCACAAAAACGTCTCAGTGTAAGACGCAGGTTTTCACTAAGAGAAAATGTATTACAAATTTGAAAATTGGTAGAGATGAGACAAATGGGCCAGGAATTTTAAGAATTTACACATTTAGATCTAGAAAGAAAACAATAGTTAAATCTTACGCATTTATTCTCTGGTTCTATTTCACAAATAAGATGTCAAAAATATATGTGGCCTTATTCAATCAAAAGCTCTGTAAACTGCTACAATTAAATAAAATAATTTTGTGACTTGCTTATATTTATGAATTGGGATGAGCTTCAGTCTGACCAAAAGTATAACCCAAACTTTTTGGGTTATACAGCAACCACTCACCAACAGTGCACTTCCTGGCCTCTGATCTGTGGTCAGGTGGCCTGAAAGGGCCAGTAATGGGGGTTTGCTTATGCATCCTCACCCACTGGCGGAACTACCAGGGTCGCAGCGGTCGCAATTGCGACCGGGCCCTGGCGTTCGGCCACTTGGGGGGGCCCAGCGAGGAAGAAGAGGGCCCCCCCTCCAGAGAGTTGCCGCTACATCCCTGCACAGCCACCCGTAGCATGTACGGGCAGCTGTGCGGCAGGGATGCATTGCCGTCCGCACGAGACCGGCACAGTTCCTTGCGGCCTCGGCTCACCTGGTTCCGGGCACAGCGTGAAGCATCATCCAGCCGGGCAGCACCCAATGAGTGGGAGCGACACAGAACTGCTGCCCAGTGCCGACTAGAGCTGCCGCGGACACGAAGGGGGAGACAGGGAGCTGGAAGTATGAAGGTGACATGGGATCTGGGAGCGGAAAACTGGGGACATGAAGGGGGAAATAATAGGGAGCTGGGGACATGAAAGAGAAGAGGGTTTTTTTTCCCATGTCTAAATTTTGTTTAAAAAAAAATCTAATTTGTTTCTTCTTGGCGGGGGGGGGGGGGGTCGCTTATTGTTTT
>NW_017308071.1:111146-157324 GCF_000935625.1 Nanorana parkeri
CCCTTCATGGATTTTTGCATCGGGGGCCCTGGGGTCACTAGTTACGCCACTGTCCTCACCCCCACCCTCCCTATAAAAGCCAGAGTTCCTTGCAGCCTTTTGTCAGTGTGTGTGTGTGGACTTGGAGTAGATGGAGCAGCTGACGGAGTGTGGTTTGCAAGGAGAGATAGTTGCTGTGAGTAAGTGCTAAACTGTGATATATGCAGTGTTAAAAAGTGCTGTATTGTGCTAAATTGTTACAATGAATTGCAGTGAAGTGGGCTACATAGACTATACAGTACCCCACGTTGTTCACTGTTATGTACTGTGATATATCACAAAATAATATGAAACCCCTAACACACTTTAATTCACATTTATGTATCACAATACAGTAATGTATTGTGATACATAACTGCAAATTGCAGTGGGTTACGATTTCATATTATTGTGTACCAACCTCACAATGCATAGACTCTGTAAATTATATAAACTCTAGTGTAGATTAATCTGCACACTAAGGGGTCTATTCACGAAGCAGCTGAAGGATCTAGCCGTAGCCTCAGCCAATCCTTCGGCTAGCTTTGGCCCCAGGACCCCTTCGGTTCAGTGGAACCGAAGGGCTGCTGTACGGACTATTCACAATAGCCCGTACAGCTCCCGTAATTAGTCGAGCCGAAGGCATATGCCTCGGCTCGGCTGAGCCGCGCTGAAAGCCGAAGCTGGCACTTCTCCATCAGGTCCACCAGCAGAGGGCGGAAGCAGTGCTAGTTTACTATTGGCTATTGGAAATTGAAATAACCAATAGGAATCTAGAAATGCATTCCTATGGGCAAAAATTATTTTTTTTTTCTATTCTGACACGGCTCTGTGTCAGAATAAATTTAAAAAAAGCAGTGTTTCTCTCCTGGGCGGCCGGGAGCGGGAGCCTCCCAGAGCGCCTGGGAGAGTTTTCTTTTTCTTTTTTTTTGACGGCAGCAGAACCGCCGGCCAATAGAAAACTGTTGGGCAGAGCTAGCTGTCATTGCTAGCTCCGCACAATCGTTTTCTGTTTACTTTTTTTCTACTTTTTTACAACTATTTTTCTGTTCTGCTCAGTCCCTCAGAGGGACCGAGTAGAACAGCCGAGCCATTCGGCTATCCATCTATAAGACTAGACCGAACAGGAGCGAGTGGCCTGCCGGAGGTTCGGCTTAGCCGATCCAGATGTTGGATCGGCTGAGTCGAACTCCTCCTGCACTTCGGGTCGGCCGGACATGCTGAGCATGTTCGGCCGACCACCGACCCGAAGCCACGCGAAGCAAGCTGATGTACGGCTGAAATCAGCCGTACCAGGCTGAAGTGAATAGCCAAACAGTGTTCGGCTCACTTCACTTCAGGTCGGTCATTCACTCGGCTGCCTACGGCAGCTTAGTGAATAGACCCCATAGTTTTCTTTGAGAGAGCATGTGAGAGTGTGATTTACAGGTAGGAGATTGTGGAAGACAGGGACAGAATGTTATCCCCCCATAACACAAAGTGTCCAAGTCCCTTCTTATCAGTATCATGATCTGTTAAATCTTATATGAGATTTCAGCACTTCGGGTCGGCCGAACATTCTGAGCATGTTCGGCTGACCCGAAGCCACGTGAAGCCACTCGATGTACGGCTGATTTCATTGTCCTTTTGAAAAAGCAGCATACTCCAAGTGCTCAAATTACTATCAATGGAGTCTGTACAATATTTTTGCCTTTTTGTGAAATATATGCACTTTGTTGTTGGTTTTTGGATTTAAAAATTACTGTTTTACCTCCTGTTCAAAATGTGGCCTACAATATAAATACTGTATATAGAGTCAGTACAATATTTCTGCCATTTATCTGTGAAATATATACACTGTTGTGTTAATTTTTGGATAAAAAGCTGCATGCTGTTTGTCCTTTTAAAAACGTAGCCTACTATAAATATTGCTATTCTAACATGTATCAAATACAGTAATAACTCGGTTCACGAACGCTTCTATCCGTGAACAATTCGGTTCGCGAACAGAAAGTTCCACAAAATTCTGCTTCCGTTCGTGAACTCCACATTGGGTGACAAACATGACCGCGGCCATCTTCCCCGTCTCTGACATGTGGTCGTGGCTTCTTCTAGTCGAGATCGCAGGCAGACCTGTGCACACTTGCCGTGAAACTTTTTTGTGTGCTTTTTAGCACATACAGTACTGCACAGTATTAGTCAATCCAGCATGGCTCCAAAGAAAGTGCAGAGCAAGCATGGTGGTAAAAAGAAAGTGCAGAGTGGTAATGAAGGTGACAAGAACATGCAGAGTTGTAATGAAGGTAACGAGAATGTGCAGAGCGGTAATACAGGTAATTAGAAAGTGCAGAGCAAGAATGGTGGTAAAAAGAAAGTGCAGAGTAATAATGAAGGTAACCAGAAAGTGCAGAGCAAGAATGGTAAGAAGAAGGATTTGAAGAAAAAAACCATTGAATTGAAGAAGGAAATTGTAGATTGTGGTTAAAAATTTTTTACATATGGTTCAGAAGGAATTAACCTTATTTACATTGAACCTTGTAAGGAAATTTGATTCGGTTTACGACCAATTCGGTTCCCGACCAGAATCGTGGAACGAATTAAGTTCATGAACCGAGGTATCACTGTATAACATAAAAAATCTTTACACAAGAAAAAAATGTAAGTTTTTGCGAAGTAAAACAAATAGTCGATTCAGTGTCTTATTAAATACACTTGTAGTAGTGCAGTTTACCTCCACTACAGGTTATCCCCACTGAAAAAATTACTCTCTAATGTTAATTTTTGCACAAGAAGCTGTCTGGTGTCTTTTCTTTTCAAAATGTGGCCCACTAAAATGGCTTCAATTCTATGTATGGTGTCTATACAATATTTCTAGCATTTTCTCTGGAATATAACACTCTGTTTTTTATTTACTGGTGCCTGTGTCTGAAATTGCAACCTAGTAAAAAGGCCATGTGCATGAAATCTGAACAATATTTCTGGCTATTATCTTCTCAGAAATAATACATTCTTAATTTTATTCCACAATAAAAACAGCCTTAATTCTCCATCTGCAGCCAAATCAAACTGCTTGTTCCAGCTACTGTGTTATGTGTGTGGCTAATGTCTATGAAATATGGCACAGAATAAAAACTGTCTTGTCTGTGGAGTGTTGGGTTGTTGTGGAGGGTTTGTGTAGAGAATGTGTTGACATTTTATTAAACTTAATAATACAGTACAATGTGGTTCTGCAAAAAAGATAATTTGCAAGCTATACTACGAAACTGTTTTTCCACTGGCCAATTGCTATTGTTATTTACTTATTTTTATTTGTAAAAGTAAACTTTCCTATAGCTTATATATCTGTTATGGCTTCTATGCCAGCCACTCAATTGAGGCCTGTAACTGCTAGATAAAAAAATCCTGTGTCATTGCCAAAGTTTTCCCCAAGTTAAAATTAATCTGATTGAGGTGCTGCAGGTATATTTAAGCCAAGCTAAATGTAACATTTAAAAAAGCAATTACACATGGAAATTATTTCAAACCATAATATGGTGTCACTAAGGACATGCAAGAACTTCCCAATTGCTAATGTTCTTCAAAAAACAAGTTTGGTGCAATGGTTATCCCAAGATTACAGCTGGTGCTGGTACCATATTTTTTACAGCTGTCACCTAGCTGTCACATGCAAGGGTTTGGGCAGCTATAGAACTATAGATCACTTGTATGCAGCTGGGGAGTGTGTGCCATACGTGATATTACTCCCTGTTAACGTTAAGTTGATGAGCAGTAAATGCTTTTAAAGTGTCGCCTATGGGCATTTTTGGATACCGTAGTTTGCTATTTCACAGGCAGACGCCATTTACCAAAAAATTGGGTATTATATGCTCTTTGTGTGCACTAAAATTAATTTTAGTGTATTTTACCCTAAAAATATTGGTTTGATAAACATATGCACAAATACCGTGAGACATAAGAAAAATCGCAACTAGCATTTTTTATTCTACAGGGCCTTCTTTTTCAGAAAATACATAATTGTTTGGGCAAAATGCGCTGTTTTCTAGCCAGAAGATTAGATGTGATCATGTATGTGCATAAATTAAGAAATTGCTCCAGACAGAAAGTGTTTAAATCGGGAATAGTAGACCGAACCGGTGTATGCCAAAATCTTATTTTAATAATGAGGATGGGGGTATAGAGAATGTGAGTGATATAACATGAGGTGCTTTAGCTTCTTGCACTTATTTTTTTTTTACTTTCAAAAAATGCAAAAAAGGGGGATATGACTTCAATTTCTTTTAAAAAGGAACTAAGATGTTGACAATTAAAGAGATACTTATCAATCAGTTGTTACAGATATTGTTCCTTAAAAGGATTATTTGGTGTACTGATATTTGAACACAGGGCCCATAAGAAAATGTACTGAAGCAATTCAAAGTACTTAAGTATAGATAGGATATTAAGATAAACCCAACTGCTAAAATCTCATATAAGATTTAACAGATCATGATACTGATAAGAAGGGACTTGGACACTTTGTGTTATGGGGGGATAACATTCTGTCCCTGTCTTCCACAATCTCCTACCTGTAAATCACACTCTCACATGCTCTCTCAATTACAAAAGAGTGTCCTGTAATCCGTGTAGTGCATGTGGACAGGGATAGAATGTGAAAACAATCAATTGCAGCTAGCAACAGTTGTTTTGTGAAAAAAACATAAAACCTGTTATGATTTTAGTGCATGTGAACAGGCACAGCCTATAAAGAAGCTGCAGGATATTATCAGCATTAAAATGTAAAAAAAGTCCCTCCCCCACCCCCAAATTCCCCAAGATACACACCATTTTTCTACCTACAGGACATTGACTATGTGCTTACATTTATGTTAAGAGACCAGTACCTACAAGCCTTACATTAGTCAGATGTATTTTATGAGTAGCACTTCATATGCTTCCCCTATCACAGCTAAGCACATTGTCAAAAAGGGCTGGGTTTGTCTCAAACTCATATTGGTCCTGAATTTCATCCCTACTGAACATGATGATAAGCGGGAGAATCAACAAAATCCAGTATCTAGTAGTAGAAAAAGCTCTAAGTAGTGCAGAGGATATATAGAGGTCTTACAAAGATTACAAGTAAGACAAAACATTGAGCAAGCAATGTGATGAAGGCTCTGCAGAGCACGAAAATGTGTTCAGCACTGTGGGATATTGTCATACAAGTACTTCCTACTGATTGGCTTGTGAGCAAGGTAGTAATATACAAGGATGGATGGATGGGTTGCAGCATAGGGGACTCTCAGACACCTCTACAATATGAATTGGGTTCAGATGTCAAGTTAATCAATCAATTTAATAATTAGATAGATAGATAGATAGATAGATAGATAGATAGATAGATAGATAGATAGATAGATAGATAGATAGATAAAAATGGTAAAATAGAGTATACATACTTCTATGGAGTTAAATAGACCAATGAGTAGTGGCAGTTACCAGTAACATTAAAGTGTCTCTCCAGGCAAAATTCATAAACTATAATGTAAATGTACCTCAAAATATTTACAATATCTAAAGAGATGTTACCTGTATATTCTGATATTTCCATTGTTATGCCCCTGTTTCCTGACAACGCTATTCAGTTGCCTTGCAAATGGTTAAGTTATGCAAAATCTTGTGCACCCTGGCCAAAATGCGCTGTCAGAGTACTTCTCTGTCTTGACTTGCATATACATATACCATTATTCCTCCCTCACTTATCATAGTAGTCAAAGAGCTGTAATGTGTTGGAGCAGGGGAAGTAGAGTCTGAAGTGGGGATATCACGTTCTTGACGTTAGTCCTCAGGGAAAACTCGACCTGCTCCGTCTAAAGAAAAGACCAAGATGCAGAGTTAGTGGTCATGTGACCACAGATAACATTGAATAAAAGCTATTAAAATGGCAATTTCTCTAATGTAAACATGTTAGACTGACATAGCTATTTATTCAGTAACATTTGAGCAACTCTATATATAATACCTTTTCATCTACTTTAATGAGACTTGCATTAATAAATCTGTGTTTAGGCCAGGAACCAGCATGTGCTTTCTTTTTATAATTATAGAGCTTGTACGGTGTTGTTGTTCCATAATGTTTTAATTAGTGGGTAATTGTAACATAATAATGTATTGTAATACAACATTCATTTTTACACAGGCATCTAGAAGGAAGGAAGGAACGAAGAGGAAAGTGAGAGAAGAATATTTAGAACACACATCTAGAATAATTATAAAGGAAATAAAGAAATCATGCTGGATTATTAGAAACAAATTTAATTAACCTAAAGCTAAGGTAAAGTTGACACTTTTTCACACAGCGATTTTCTTGAATGAAAATTACAACACAAATTTGCCATACTGAGTTAAAGAAATGTGACTTCAGGTGAAACCTAAATTTTGTTTAGAAGAACAAACACTCTTTTTGAGAAAGCTGGATACATTGTTTTACCAGACTTTATTGCTATTTCACCTGCTTCTGTTCTGTAGACACTGAGATAGAGCTTATACACTTGCTGGATTGAATATTAAGCAGTAGTGCCTGCTTACTACATTCAAAAGATCAATCCCAATGCTGTAAAAATAAACACAACCAAGCTTACATTGTTATGCAGGATTCTTCACCATTATTTTACAAAATGTGACTCTTAACCCCTTCATGACTGAGCTAGTTTTTAGTTTCTGTTCCTAAATGACTGACACACGTTTTACATTTTTACATTTTTGCTGTGTGATTCTTCCACAGCAGAAAGTTTTGATTATTTATTATTATTTTTAGAATTTTTTTAATAATAATTATAGTATAAAAATATATTTATATATAAAAGTTTTACTTTCCTAATTTTTTGTACACTTTATTTTTTTTACACTTTGTAAAAAAAATAAGTGTAAAAAAAAATTTTTTTTTTTGTCAGTTTATATCAAGCAATCACTATGACTGGTTAATAAATTTACTTTTTTACATTTTTAGTTATTATCAGGCTGCTCCAAACTTAGGAACAGCTAATAATAACTTTAGAGACTGATCCTGACAGCATGTCAGAATCAAATCTCACTAAAGGTCTTTGATCGTTCCTAGACGATCAAAACTGATACATTTCACTCAAGAGATACATTTGTATCTAGTGATTGAAATGTATCATTTAACATCGGGCCAGGCTATACAGCTGTCAAAACGAATAGCAGAGAGGTGAGTCACTGCTACCTCTCTGCTATCTTCAGCTGTCAGATACGGGATCGCTATTTAGCGAACCCGTATCTGAATGTAAAGGCTTCATTCTTTCATTAATGAAAGAAAGAAGCTTTTAAAAAAGCTTAACTATTTCATTAATGAATGCCTCAATAGTGAGGCATTCATTAATGACTGGAACTGCTGAGAATCAGCAGTTACCAGCATTACAGAGGCTAATAAAACTTGGCACGTACAGTGTACGTGGCCAGTCATATAGCCACTTTGTGACGGGACGTACACTGTACGTCTCCCGTCACGAAGGGGTTAATGCATGACATTGCTGGAAATACCTGACATTTGGCCTCAAGTTCTGTGTATATTTATGGAAAATGCAGTTCACTAATTACATGAATAAGGGGTGAAGATTCTCATAAATTCTATGTACAAACTGAATTCTATTTCTGTGGTTGCAGAGACGAGTTAATTCAGTTTCTTTGCAAAATCAACACTGGCTGCTGAACAAAATAGAAAGGTAACTGTTCATAAATATTAAGTAGGCCTCCTTAATCATTCACATGAAAATGCTATCAAAAAAGTATACATAAAACGCATAAGGTCCTGGTGAAAAGTCTAAGCTAGGGGCTATAATATCTCATGAAGAAACCTCCAACAATTCTATTAAGCCTTGATGTGCTACATTTTTATATACCCAGCTAGAAGGTCACCTTTTCAATGCATGTAAGGTCATTAAAAGCTCATTAAACATATAGCAAAATACAAAGGAAAGAGAAACACTGCATCTAAAATGTAATGCAGTTGATAAGTTAGGGTGAGAAGGAATTCTACGTGAATCTTGTGGGCCAAAGAGCAGCTAAGCCCCCTTTAGCCACACTGTACCTGCTGAAAGCCAAATGATATGTGCTTTGCATATTTTTCCAAAGTGTCTCTTTTTATATAACATGGTACTTTTATACATGGCAAATGCCATATATGACATTCATTCACCCTTTTGTGAATAACCCTGTAAATGCTTTTCAAAATGATCAATGCTTTCAGTTGATACAACCAACTGCAGAAGGGACTTCCACATTTTTACTGCTCTGACAGTAAAAAAAACCCCTTATACAGTGTAAGATTAAGCTGCATCTCTTTCAACTTCTTGTTGTGTCCCCCATCTCATCTTCAGAGATCCTATTTTAAACAGTTTATTCCCCATATTGCAGTCCCCATTTATGAGTTTGTAATTTGCAATCATATGCCCTCTTAATCATCTCTTCTCTAGTGTGATGTCTGTAGTCAGTCTTCATAACTCAGGCCCTCAATCCCATTTACTAATTTTGTTATCCTTCTCTGAACTTTCTCTAGTTCAAGGACATCCTTCTTAACCTGATCAGGGTAAGTCATTGGCCCTCAGTCACCTCTAAACCCTGCTACACCACCTCCCATCCTAAACCCCTACCCACAGATAACAGGATTGGAGATAAAATGGCTGTAGCAGACCTTTACCTGTAATCCTGTGCGTGATTCAATATGTGTAATAAAAGTTAACTTATAACAGTCAACATATATAAATCTAACAGTCAACATATATAAATGGAGGTCTGTGAAGGCACCGTTACTCTGACACAATCGATTTCTGCATATCCACTTCAATAACATGCCCCTAGACGCATGACACACTGGGGCTGATTTACGAAGCCCAACACACACACGCGCAGGCTGCGTGCGCGTTTTAACCCGCAAAAATGCATTTACCAAGCGAACACGCACATCATGGCGCGGTTTCATGACTCAGGGACAACATGGACAACATAGGAGTAACTGCAGAGATCTCCTAAACATAGATCTTGGACCTATGTTTAGGAGATCCCTCTGCTGACTCCCAGAAGCCAAGGACTTTGCACCAACGACGAGTCCCCACAGCTTCTAAACACACCCAATTCACAGCCATCCAAGATCACCAAGCCACACAGCTACCAAAATCTAACAGTTAATAAGTTGATATTCCCAGATAATTTTTTTGTACAAGTCATTCTGAATTTAGAAAGCTGGTTGGATAACCAGTGAAACGTTTACAAGAAAAATACAGCAAGTCCAGTTGCCTTGACTTTTTTTTACAGATAAAATATAACAGAGCACAAATACAGAGAAATAAGGGTGGGTGGGAAGTTCACTCACTTTGTGGCAACTCCAGACTGACCAGAAAAGTTTCCACCCCTCAGACTACTACAGAGACCCTTACTAGACCACCTAATCTTGGCCAATCAGGTAAGTAACCTCCTCCCGTAAACATTAATCTTAACTCCTCTCTCCTGATTCCCTATCCACCCTTTCATTTAGTCCTTCTGCCTATTCTTTTGTGACATTTTGTGCCAGGACGATCTGAACCACATACCGAAGAATTTTGTTTTTATTGCTTGCAAAAATCCCTCTTTTAATGAAGCATAATATTCTACTCAATTTGTTAGCTGCAGTTTGGGATTGCATGCTATTGCCGAATCTTTGGGCTATAAGGACACAAGATCTTTCTCTATCTCTTACTTCTTCAGCTGAGCATCTCATATGGAGTATTTGCATGCATTTTCTTAGCTCCTAAGTGCATAACTTTACATTTATCAATATTGAATTTATCTGCCATGTTGCTTCCAACTCCTTAAATTTATCTAGGTCTTGCTGCAGTGATTTTATGTCTAGTTGTGAAGTTATTGCACTACATAGTTTGGATTCATCAGCAAACACTGAAATTAAGCAACGTATTTCAAACTTTATATTAGACATGTAACCCCTCAAAAAAATTGTTTTGTTTCATTATGGATCAAATCGGATTTCTATTTCTGTTGTTTTTCGGATTTCAGATCCAAAATTCGATTTGGTTCGTTATTCGGATTTCCTATCTATCTGAAATTTTGCATTTTCTGGACGATCCACAACTAGAAGTCACATGACCTTGCCAGCCAAAAATAACCATCTGAACCACCATAGAACAGTCACACGTACGATTTAGTTTAGTTTTGAACAAAATTTAGATGGATCTTAATTTTAAAAGTTAAGCCAACATTCGGATTCATTGGCATTCGGACATGTTTGAATTTGGAAATTCGGATTCATTCTTAGCATTATGGTTTAGAGCATCTTTGTTGCTCAGGCCGGGACAACTTAATATAATAGAAGAATCAATCATTTAAAATCATATCAAGAGCTTTTACAAGAGAATGTCAGGGCTGTAGAGTGTCACCTGGAGTTTTATGAACGCTGGCTTATTCAACAAGACACTGACATGAAACACAGGAATAAATTAACAACAGAATAGCTTGAAAAAAAGTACAGGCAATCTAAATTGTATGAAGTCCAGTGGTCAGAGTACAGACCTCAATCATACAGGATTTTATATTGCACCAACAGTTTGCACAGTGCTTCACAAAATAGTTGGAGGCAGTACAGTTACAATACAATTTAGTACAAGAGGGTTAGAAGGGCCCTGCTTATGAGAGCTTATAATATAAAAGAGAAATGGCAAGTGATACAAAAGGTAGCAACTGTGTGGGAATGAGTTGTTTGAGAAAGTAAAATTTCAGTTGTTAGGCAGAAGAAGGATAGGCTTCCCTAAAGAGATTAGTTTTCCAGGATTACCTAAAGGCAGACAGAGAAGGAGATAGCTGGGCATGTTGGGGTATGGCGTTCCAGTGGATGGGAGAGACTCTGCAGAAGTCCTGGAGGTGAGCATGGGGGGGAGTTAATGGGGGAGCTAGAGAGTAGAAGGTCTTAAAAGGAGCAAAGTAGAAGTTTTGGGTGATATTTTGAGATGAGGTTGGTGATTTACAGTACCTTGGAGCAGAGTTGTGGATGACTTATTATGTTGTTGTTGTTGGTATTTAAAATTCTATTCCTTAGCCAATTAGAAGCCAGTGGGGGGATTGGCATTGGGGGGTTGCAATCACTGAGTAGTTGGTACAGTAATTAGGTGAAAGAGTTTATTATTACTATTAAATTAGGTTTTTACCAGTGTCTGAATGCAAGAAGTTAAAAATGTATTACCTATAGTAAATCAGTAGATCCCAGAGGTGACAGAAAGGGTTAGTCCTCAGCACAGAGGATCATGGTGATTATGTAAACATGAGTTAGGTTTAACAGGGTTAGGATGTGTGTTGCTGTGAAGTTTAAGATTTCAAAAAATGTTAGTGTGAGGGTTAATTTAGGGAGTCACATCTCTCAACGCTCAAACCTACCTGCACAATTCTCCTGGCACTGAAAGATAATGTATGAGTTGTTCCAGTCAGGTTTGTTTGTTCAATGAAGACATAAAAAATGCAATTGTTTGTGTGTAATTACTTTAAGCAAATGGTGTTCATCTGTTAGTGTGACTAAGATGACAATCGGACAATATTTTAGGAGCCACTCAAGTCATTCGAAAGGGTTCACAAACCTTTTCTTGCAACTGTATATTCAACTTGTATTGCTTAAAAACCAAAGCAAAGTGTTTATTATTCACAGATGTTCTTTTCAGCTCAGTGATACAAAGCCTGAAATTAGAGTAAGTGTAAAAAACAGTGTCATTCTCTTTTTGATTTATGCAAAAATATTAATTCCAGTATGAATAGATTTCAGCAGGGAAAATGAAACATGCAAATAGTATTTACTAAAGTAAATAAAAATCTACAATACAAATTATTTGTTTCTGAGTTATGGTGATTTCCTTCTTTTAAAATGATTCTTTCATAATAAAAAAGCTATTCAATACACTGTTGCAGACTATTTTCATCATTAGGAGTAAGGACGAGAAACATTTACAAATCGATGGGTAAACTATTTATGTTGTCCAGCAAGCTTTGCTAGTACACTGAAATGTCTTCTGAAAAATAGATGTGCCATTCAAGACATATGAACCTCATAGCTGAATATCTGCAGTGTGAGATAATCTAAAGCACATCCTGCCTGCTCTTACTTCTAATGACTGTTATTCACACAAGATTGGGGACAAAAAGCTGTACCTGAGGACCCACCACCATCACAAGTCATCAGGAGGGTAGCTCTGATATAAGAAAATAAAGCCCTCAACAAAGAAGGCTGTCCACACAGAGACACAATGCATAACAAAACATAAGGGGAAAAAGATCAGGTAGATGGAGCATACAGGTAATTCTGTAAAGTTCAGAATTGAAGTGTATGTAAAACCATAACAATTAATGTATTTGCACCAATTTTGATCTGCTAAATATACCATTAAACATTTTTATTTGTTACATCTGTTCAATAAGTGCAAAAATCTTCTTAAGTGATAGCTTCCTGAGGACCTGACACCTCCAAATTATATCACATAGGGGATTGTTATCCCCTGTGTGATATCAATAAATTTAAGTGAAAAGAAAAGTAATTAAACACTTACAAAATAATAAAATAAAGATTAAAAAATAGAAAGGTAAAGAAAACAATAAAAAAGTGATAAAAAGTTATGTCCCTTTAAGAAATAATAATAATAATAATAATGTCCCTTTAAGAAAAAGTAGCAAGATAAATTTTTTTAATAGTTAAGGTACTTAAATGCATTTTTAAGATTTAACTCCCGAGTTTAGTGTCACTTTAAGATTTAACCAAAATAAAAAGAAGTTTTCATTAAAATCCTGCATATTACACCAACACATCATTATAGCTAAATAATCAAATTAGCTTGCTTATAAGTGGTGAAGGATTCCTAAATGTGTTCACTTTGTGTATTATCTACTTATTAAGGAATTCTGCTACATGTACAATGGCCTTTGCTGAATGAACTGCATTAAAATATTGCAAGACTTCACAGACCTAACAGAAAAATAATCTTAGTTCACTGTGTGCTTTGTTTATCGCACAAGGATTTTTAGATACCTAGCTTATCACATCTCTGATTACTAAACATGATAAGAAGGAAAAAGTGATAATGGATTTTACTTCCAAGCACCATATTTTAAATTGTATTTTAATGATTTGGCACTAGGTTATTTATATGTAAACTAAAATGATTGCCTCTAAATTACTGAATCCTTTTCTGAACAAAGGAGACTTTCGCAGCACGTGTCCTCACAAACAGCTAGAGTACAACCTTTGCAAGCAATAAATATGCATCCACATGGAGCCTCTTTGCAACAAACAAATATGTAGAAGTGGGTTTAGTGCTCACCTGTGGTTTTGATCCTATCATGCTGCCTACTGTTGTGACTATCTAAATGGCTCTTTTGAGGATCTTAGTGTATTTCAAGTATATTTGCCAACCTTTCAAAAAAACTTAGAGGGACACTACTTCTAAGGCCAGAATTTGAGCTAGTTACATACAGCACTATTTTTCTTAAATAAACACATACCTGTACTTTCCCCATTATATAAATTTAAAATATTTGTATCTAAAATACTCTAAATTATCTTAAAACTCCAAAGGAAATAAGATGACAACATAATAAATCTCAGGGACAATTCCTAAATAAAATAAAAAAAATTCCAGGGGCAAAACCTGTACCATTCAGGACTATCTCTAGAAATCAGGGACAGTTGGTAACTATGAACTAAATGTAAGTATTTGAAATTCTGCTTCTCATTAAAAGAACACATTTTCATGGTATGCTGATAAACCAGTTTTTTTTCTAATGCAAATACTCTAAATTGGAAGTTAAAAATTGTGCGTGCATGAACAATTGCAAGTCTTTGCTACCTTTTACTTCATCCATATGTTATGTTAGCCTATGGCCCTATGCCATCTTGCGGAGTCTGGTTAATTACATCAGCATCAGTGGGAGGTAATGGGGAGGAAATGAAGGAGGTGATATCATCTGAGGGACGTTTAAGGACGTTCTGTGTAGTAACTACTCTCATTATTTGCCAGGAAGTGGGTGTGTAATTGTGCGGTTCTATCCCCACCCTAATCCTACCTCTCTCCTGCTTTTTTATCAGCCACTCGTTACATAATTTACTAAATTCTGCTGTCAGTTAAAAAAGAAGGGAGAACACTGGATGGGACTGGGAGGAGCCACATTGTTCTGTGCAGTGAAGTGCATTGCCCCTTATGCAAATATAGAAGCATTATGACATACTAAGAGGGAGGTGTGGAAACTTATGAACTATGGACTGTGCAGCCAGCAGAGCTTAAAGTGTATTTCCATTTCTGCAGCCAAATTGAAATAACACCTTTATTTTATACATTTACTTTATATTTGTACATGTTCCAGTCATGTAGCATTTTTAGAGCAAACATATTTAAGCATTGCTGCTTACCTTTGTACTTGTTTTGAATTTGCCTAAAAATCCCACCTAACTTTCCCCTTCCATGTAATGTTTAGAAAGGGGCTAAGGAGTAATGTTTGTAATAATTAAACCCATCTGCACTGTGCTGGCAGAGCTCATCATCAGTTGTAAGGTAGATGTGCACACTGTCTATTCAAACAAAGGGTTAAAGATCTCAAGGCTTCAGTAGGACAATGTACATTTATGCACTTTAGAAAAAAAAGGTCCCTCAGGCTGTCTCCTAATTGCACATTGCAAGCTATTCTGCATAATAGAAGCTGCCTTTAGAGTCCTATGGATAACACTGCTCTGAAGAAACAATTAGAGAGGTAAGTTTTGTAATTTATTTTTAGATA
Source organism: Nanorana parkeri (assembly GCF_000935625.1). Lineage (NCBI taxonomy): Eukaryota > Metazoa > Chordata > Amphibia > Anura > Dicroglossidae > Nanorana > Nanorana parkeri. Next base: position 125,931 of record NW_017308071.1, read on the forward strand.
TGCTGTGTAAAAGGGAACACAAAAACATTTAATGGGGGTTTCTATTACTTGACTGCAAAAGTAGAAATACACTTTAAACCAAGAGGTAATAGATAATTCAGGTCCTTCTGCTTTACCTTTTTCTCAGCGCAACTCAATGCATGTAAGACGCATCGCAAGCCATAACAATGAAGTATGTCTACTCAGTACATGTTACTTCACATAAAGTTTGAAAAAAAAAACATGATGGAACACAACGAATTGGAAGGATATGGGAAGGTACAATCACAAGCAACAGACCCTCTGTAAGTACCTTCTGACTTTGGTGTGAATGCACCCTAAATCTTCAGATATGACAACTCAAAATCACAAACACACACACAGACAGTAGGTTAAACTGGTAATCTGGTCTTTTTGGATGGACCTGTGTCTTGGATCCTCAGACATGATGACTCAAAATCACACACACACACACACACGTTAGGTTGAACTGGATGGACCTGTATCTTTTTTAAACCTTATCTACTATGTAACTATGACCATTACATACAACTGATAGTTTTAAAGTAGTCTTAAAGTAGATTATGTAAATTGTTTATAAACTACATATAAGAGAAGATTAACAGTGAGTTATTGGTAAGTTTAATCCTTGTCATGGCAGGCAATTATCAGAGAAATGGTTCAAAATACATTGTTGCTAAATCAGAATTTACTGCCAACTTCCATATGAATATTGCTCCAATTGCTACAAAGAATGGGATCTGGGTCCAGGATGATGCAGGATTTGGCCTGAACTTTGTGTAGTCAGGTGTAAGGGCCTGTTTACACAACGTCCGGATTCTGTCCTGACCAGATCTGTGCGCTCCTGCACTAAAAATGCATCCCAATGTATCCCTATGTGTTTTATGGGCTACAGTTCTCACGTGCACAGTCCGTTCAGTTTCGGTCACATTTTGTCACATTTTGTCCGGTCAGGATACGGTCGGGAAACGCAAAACGCGTCAAAAATGCACTGCACTACAGCTAACATACTGACAGCCCCACTCGCCTCAAAAATGTGCCAAAAACTCATAGCACCCCGTCTGCAGATCTGCTCCAGATCCGGACCAGATGTGGTCCGGACATCGTGTGAACAAGCCCTAATACTGTTCTAGCCCCTCACTATAAAATTCAGCTCCTCCATTACCCTTTTTCCAGTGTGAGTTGGAGTTAGTGAGGGATAGCTGACAGTGATTACAGAGAGAGACAGTAAGTGATAATGTACTGTGCTAGTGTATTTCCACAGAGTTATAAAGTGCTATATACAGTGCAATATTCAGTGCTGTATTGTCACTGATATATTACAATGCATTTCAGTGTGGTGGGCTACAGAGAGTGGAGTTTACTTACCCTGAATAGTCCCAACAGTCCTTTTTAGGACTACAAGTTTTTTTTGTGTGTGTAAGTTCTGGTACTGTGTTGATCCTTGTTTTGCTTTTTTAGAAAATATTTATTTTTTTATTTTTTAAGTTTCTGAATTATTATTTTTTTTAAAAGTCAGTATTTTTTTCTGGGAGGCATTTTTGGTTTATATAATTTCGACAGGTTTTTTTTTTCGTTTTTGGTGTCAACAGCAGAGTGAACAGGAAAATCTGCTGCATACTATTGCAGTCCAGTTTAGTGCCCTAAACACCACATTGTAAAGTGCACCAAAGCACCATATCCCGATTCACCTATTGCCACAGCTGGTAATAAAATGCTGTGGCATGCTGAGGAGGTGGTAGAGTGAATAAATAAGCCTTTATCACCCTCCTCCTTTTCCTAGACACAGAGAAGTGCAATGTGATCAGCAACTGCAAATGTACCCTGTTCTTTCTCTTTAATCACTTTTAATCATTTTATCTGATATTGAGGAGGGAAGCAACATGCAGGCAGAACCAATTCCCAGTGATGTTCCAGCAGTTGCCAAGTTGCTGGATGTTCCAGCTTACTGCAAAGTGGGCTCCAGTGATGAGGAGAGTGGGGATGATGAGGTCTCAGACTGTACCTCATTAGCAGAGATAGCCGAGAAAGGAAAGTGAGGGAGAGGCACATTATTGAGGCCGGATGTTGTCCAGGGGTAGCTTGCAGGGGAGTGTATGGAGCAGCCCCCTATTCACCAGATGCCACTCCTCCACTGGTGCAGGCCACTGGTATCCCCAGGTCTGCTCCATGGAGCTCAGCTGTGTCTGCCTTTTTTCACACATATGCTGCAAACAACACTGCATGCCTACAGCATGTCAAATGGATTGATCATTTGGGTATCACATTCAAGAGATGCACGATATGTTTGCCACAAAGTTGAGCAGCACATGAATGCTACAGTTGGCAGCAAAAGGCCCACTTTTCTCCTCCTCACTCCAACCTTTTAAAAATGATCTTTATCTGCAGCCTAAAGTAATAAGGATGGAAGTATTTCAAGGGATTTGAGAGGCTTACCTTATGGCACTTACTCCACCCTGCCATCTCCAGCTATATCATTGACCAAGCAAGTGTCACTTCTCCAGCTGCTGGAATGTAAGAAAAAAAAGATGCACCCAGTAACCCCCATACCCAATGTCTTAATGCCAGTTTTGCAAAACTGCTAGCTTTACAGCTGCCCCATTACAGTTGGTGGAATCAGCTCCTTTTATGCAACTTGGCGGGCCCATGCTGTTCCAAAGTGGCAGGTGCCCAGCCAACATTGTCTTGCCCAGAAGACCATGCTGCCCTCCACCATAATGTGGAAACTATTACCTCCATGCCACTGGACCATGTAGTCTGCGGCAGGGTCCACGTGACCACAAAAATCTGGTTCAACCAGCATAGGCTTGGTCAAAGGTAACTTTGCTGGCAGTCGGGAAGGATGTTGGTTGGGGCACATTGTTGGAGTTGGTGGTGCTGCAACCTGTCCTGAAACTTGGTGATGGTGACAGTTCAGTCACCTCTACCCCCTCCTCCTCCTTAATGTCCTTATCTGGTGAGTCATCGTCAGAACCACGAGTCCCTTCCAAGCAACCAAGAGGCTATGCAACAGCTTAGGTAAAATGTTACCAGACTATTTCATCTGGCATGCTTGGGGACAAGAGCTAGGAAAGGTTGTGTGACAACAGCACCAACTTGTTGTCTGCCCTTCTGAAGGGAAAGTTAAAACATGTGCCTTGCAATAACACTCATCCTCAACCTAGTGGTGCAAGGATTCCTAGTTCGGTAGCATGGCTTTCATGATCTTCTAGCGCAGGCCAGAAGTGTGTGTGGCCATTTCAGGTAGTCATACCCTATATTCGGCTGGGTGAAATTCAGCCAGCAGCAGCTTAACCTGGCTGCAAACTGCCTGAAATACAATACACTCACAGGCTGGAACTCAACCTTGGCCATGCTGCAGTGACTGCACTTGCATCAGCATGTCTGCAATGCATATTTGCATGAGTATGACGCACGGACAGGTTTGGGGACCTGTTTTTTTCACCACATCAGTGGCTCCCCGTTCCAAATGCATGTATGATTTTATCCCAATTTCAAGAGGCAATCAGAATGGTGAATAGTGATATGGAGGGGATCAGCAACATGATTCCAGTAATGTTCCTGCTGGAGCACACCCTCTTTGGTGTAATATACTGAGCACTGGAGGCACAGAGGGAGGAAGAGGAAAGACTTCACAGTATTTCAGGGCCCAGGGCCCACTTCTTGCTTACTCCACACATGTGAGGCAGCACAGACACAGGAAGAAAACAAGGAGAAAAAGGTGAATGGAATGGTTTTGGTGCCATTCCAAACCCTTCCAAACCTGAGAGTTGTACGTGGGTGGGGGATATGGTGGATGACAATGTTGTCCTCAGTGACCATGAGGTCCCGGTTTTTCTGCCTCCAGAAAGTGTGTGGCAGGAAGGCTCATTCATGCTTCAGTGTCTGCAAAAGGACCCCAGAATTCAGGCCATTAAGGAGAGAGACCATTAAAAAGGGGAAAAGGTCAGTTTTCATCCTGCCACCACAGAGGGAGCAAAAAACAAAACATCTAGAGGATGTGTTGCAGAGGAACCTCTTAATGTCCTTTCCAAGGACTGGCAGCATCCCTTTTCATGGCCATTGTGGCTTTGGTCCTTCTGTAAGTGGAAGGAGGAGTAGTGGTGTTGGTAGCTGCCCAAGCAAGGCTTTCAAGTCCTTCTTTATTACACAGTGCAGGGTCCATCCTGCACTGCTCAAAATGCTGGTCTTGCAATATGGTGTTTTGGCACTTAAAAAGTTTAAATACCCAATGTTTCCACATGCTGCTGCATTCTGGGAATTTTTTTTATTTGCTGCAGGCTAACTCATTCTGTTTGTCTCCCTAATATTGGCCTAGTTCACTGCAATGCTGCAATCAAAAATATGCTAAGCTTGCTGCTCCCTCTTACTAAGACCGGCAGGACTCTTGCTGTAGACTTGCCAAGCAAATTTGCTACAAATTCAAAAAGTGTCAACTAGAACTTGTGCTGCAAGTTTTCTGCAAGTCTACAACTTGCCAGGAATGTGTGCAGCAAGTTAACAAAAATTACAATTTCACCCTGCCACAAGTTTGTAGCAAGTAATCCTTGCTATCTGGGTTTGTGGATAGACCCCATATTCTCTCTGAAACAGTGTGAACAGTGATTCCTTTATTATGAAGAGCCTGATCTCTTGCTCTCTGAAAATTTTGACCTATGCTCTCTGAAAATTTTGACCTATGAAAATAGCTTTTGCATCAAATGTGTACAATATTTCCATGTTTTCTCACTGAAAACAAGACACTGTATTTTTAATTTGCTGAAGAAATCTGCCTGCTCTCTCTCTCTCTCTCTCTCTCTAAAACTGCATCGTTGCAAACAAGGAGTCCATCATGTGCAGCAAATCTGTACAATTTGTATGTCTTCTGCCCGAGAAGACACTGTCATTTTTTAAATTACAGGTGAAATCTGGCTGCTCTCTCAGTCTAAAATTTCATCCTATTAAAAAACATTACATACAAACATGTACAAATATTCTGTTTCAGATTAAATCTGCCTGCTCTCTACATTCTAGCAAAAAAGGATATTATAGTGTGCATCAAATGTGTACTGTTTTTCTGGCTTTTGGATCTGAAAAAATATACTTTTATTTCATGATAAATCATGCCTAGTCTCTCTTATGATATGGCCAACAAAGGATGCTTACAGAGAGTACATAAAGACAAACAATATGTTTGTCTCTTACGTCTAAAGTAATATACTTTTTTTATATTTGCATAATAAACTCTGCCTAGTCTTCCATTGTGGCCCTAATAAAAATGATTACTTGATGTTCACTGTGGACTCTGCCATAATAAACTGTCATTTTTTTCATGAAAAAAAACTGCCTTATCTTTCCCGCTAACATAGAGGCCAAGTAATACTGCTTAGATAATGTGCAGTGATTCCATACAATATTTCTGGCTGCAGTCTTTGAAATAATACACTGTGGGGTCTATTCACTAAGCTGCCGTAGGCAGCCGAATGTATGACCGACCTAAAGCGAAGTAAGCCGAACGTTGTTCGGCTATTCACTTCAGGCTGGTACGGCTGATTTCAGCAGTATATCGGCTGAAATCAGCCGTACATCGGGTGGCTTTGGGTCGACTGAACATGCTCAGCATGTTCGGCCGACCCAAAGTGCAGAAGGAGTTCATCTCAGCCAATCCAACATCTGGATCGGCTAAGCCGAACCTCCGGTAGGCTACTCGCTGCTGTTTGGTCTATTCTTATAGATGCCGAACAGCAGTGAGTGAATAGCCGAATGACGCTGAGCGGCATTCGGCTCGGCTGTTCTGCTCGGCCCCTCTGTGGAACCGAGCAGTACAGAAAAATAGTTTAAAATGTAGAAAAAATAAATAGAAAACGATTGTGCAGAGCTAGCAGGGACAGCTAGCTCCGCCCAAATGTTTTCTATTGGCTGGCGGTTCTGCTGCCGTCAAAAAAAAGAAAAAAAACTCTCCTGGGCACTCCGGGAGTCTCCTGCTCCCGACAGCCAAGGAGAGAAACACTGTTTTTTCTTTTTTTTTCTTTATTCTGACACGGAGCCGTGTCAAGATAGAAAAAAACAAAAACATTTTGGCCATAGGAATGCATTGCTAGATTCCTACTTGCTATTTCAATTTACAATAGCCAATAGCAAACTAGCTATTGTACCCGCCCTCTGCTGCTGTCAATCAGTAGTGGTGGACCTGATGGAGAACTGCAGCAGAGGGCGGGTGCAATGCTAGTTTGCTATTGGCTATTGTAAATTGAAATAGCAAGTAGGAATCTAGCAATGCATTCCTATGGCCAAAATGTTTTTGTTTTTTTCTATCTTGACACGGCTCCGTGTCAGAATAAAGAAAAAAAAGAAAAAGCATCCAGCTGTCAGAAGCAGGCTGTCGGCCGGCCAATGGCCGGACCACTCGGCCAGCTTCGGCTTTCAGCATGGCTCAACCGAGCCAAGGCATATGCGTTTGGCTTGACTGAGCTGCTCGTCCAAGTTCGGGAGCTGTACGGGCTATAGTGAATAGTAGAACCGAAGGGGTCCTGGGGCCGAAGTTAGCCGAAGGATCGGCCGAAGCTACGGCTAGATCCTTTGGCTGCTTCGTGAATAGACCCCTGTAATTGATATTTCTTGATAAAAAAACACATCTCTCCATCTCACGTTGCTGCCCAGTGCCCAGACAAGTTGCTTACATACTCTCCTGCCACTGTTCTATGTGTTTTGGGTATTGTCTCTGCAACATGGCACTGTAATGTTTATTTTGGCATAGCAACTCCCTCATCTCTGAAATGTGTGACTTTGAGGTATTTCAGTCCACTCTGTGTTTGGCATTTTATTAAACTTTGTACACAATACAGTGTCGTAGTGAAAACAAGATAAACTATGCTATGAAACTTGTTTTGTCACTATTTGGTCATGTGTATGAAGTTGATGGCTCTATTGCGAATATATACCTTACAGTAGAGTATATGTTGTCTTGGCATAAACTAATAAATACTTTTTATATTTGAAATAGGTTATATTGGGTTGCTGCTGCTGTATGTAAATTAAGGATTTATGTAAAAGTAGACAACATTACAACACATGCAATTTATGTAATGTCAGAATATATTGTCACTGATGCTGTCTCAGAGAATTGTGATATCACATGAAAAGACCCTCTCCCTGATTAGTGGTACTGTTTAAAATATGTTTTTGTATTGGTACATGTCCCCCTCCCAGTGCCCAAATCCCAATGCCCTTTGTTTGACAATCCCTAGACTATTAGCCTTTAGAATGTATTGCAAAGATTCGGTTCTCATTGATATCAGAGGGATTTGGATTAACATTCGAACTTCAGAGCAGTTGGGCGAACGTTCGGTGAAATGAACCCAGGTACATTCAGTTCATCCCTAATGTCAAACAGTCACTAAATGCAAACTACCTCTTTGTATTCAGGGCATTACGCGGCAGCAACCACCTAATGAAAAATAGGTTATTTACAGAATAGTGGGAAATTTCACTTTGTCCCCATTTATTGACCAATTTCACTTACCCATTTATATACTGTACATACATAGGGGGAAATGTATTAAAACTGGAGCAGGCAGAATCTGGAGCAGGTGTTCATGGCAACCAATCAGCTTTTTTCATCAGTTAAGATTTAAAAATTAAAGAAGCTGATTGTTTGCAATGGGCAACTACAGATGCTGTGTTCCCTTCATTATCTTTTGGGTCCACCCCTGGGGATAGCTTGCAGGGGTAACAGTAAGATTACTATTGTGTGCAGTCAGATTGCTGTAATTCACATACAGTTGCATATTTGTTTACCACTGCACAAAATGTTGGCCTGGTAAATGAAACATGACTACTATTTTTCATGACAGCTCAGCAACACTGTGCCAGTGAATGTGTATGATCCTATTAACCATTTCCAAAGCAGAAGTTTCTCATTATTCTGCTCACAATTTGTCCATCCTAAAATACTTTATCATATCAATTTATTTGCTGTTTTTTATATTTTGCATATTTTAGAGGAAAATGTAAAAATGTAATAATTCTAAAGACAAATTTTCCATTTATAATAAAAAGTGAACTGAGTGCTTTATTACAGATGTAAAACAGATAGCTGTACCCTCAAGACCAGTGATTCACACGGCTGGTTGACAATAGAATTTGCTTTCTAAATGTGATAGCGCTGAGCCATTTTCACAGTCTCTGAAGCATGTTCACAGCTAGTGGGCTTTATTAGTGTGCCGAATTAAATTCTCCTGAAGCATCACCAGATGTCTAGTTCAGTAATGTGTGAACAGTTTTTGACCTTCCACCCTAAGTGCTGAATCTCATTAAAAACTATGGCTTAGCAAAATGACTGTTTGTAAACATTACATATAACAATAAACTGTATGCCTCTAAACCAAGTTGAATAATAACAGTAATGTGTCACTTGACACTAACGTTATATGACTTTTAAGTAAATCTGCTTTTGCATGACAATATAAGGTGTTGTGTTTAGCATATTTTTATTTTTATACCAGGTCATAACAAATTAACATTTTTAATCCTGAAAGAAAAAATTGTCACAGTCACAGATTTTATTAACAAGATACATTTTCTGATGAACCCTATGCAGTAACCTGACAAATTACATTCTTAGCAATACACAGACAACAAACTGTTTGAAGCTTCTCTTCCATCATTAAATTGGATGGACCGTACCTTACAGCAATTAGCCTTCTGACCTAGAGACATAACTATTTACTAAGTCATATTTCATAATCTCAGCGAATAGCAAATTTCAACTAAAAAAATTGGTCTGCGTAACATACTGTAACTTAAATTTGCTTCCTTGTTAAATGCAAACTTTATACACTCACTTTAAACATAATTGCCTGTGTGCAGAAAAAAGTAAGAAATAAATATAATAGAGAAAGAGAGACATCTGTGATTATCTTTTCAGTTCAATTTATCTACTGCAGATCACTGGAGCTACATGAATTGCTAAAGGGGTCCTTTGGACCCATTGCCAGTCCACTTCTGTATCCTAAACTCTGTCCCAACATTGGTACCCATTTCACCAAAGCCCTTGACAAGTTCTGCACATCCTTTGTGACCAGAGGTTTGGATGTTTGCCACAAATCACCAATATCTTCCACTGGATAACTTTGGTCTCCTTTACTGGATTACGTACTGTATAAAATAACTGTACTCCTTTTTTTAAATCCTCGAGCCATCCTTGGTGACCAGAGGTCATCGAGGGTATGGGCACTAGGAAATCATGGCTTAATCTGTGCACCACATCATCATTATGTAAGATATTAGAATTAAGTTCAAATACAGATATTATATTGGGAGGACACAATGCTCCTGTAAGGGCATGTGCCATGCAGATTATCCAGATTTGCCATGACTGGCAATTGAAGCAAACCAATTTCTCATAAAAAATAATAAGAATAGTAATTAGAGGTGAAGTTTGGGTTTGCTCCTATCATGTGTTCAAGGGGAATCCTGCAGATTGAAGGTTCAAGTTCAGGGCAAATTTTTGTAAAGCTTTATCTGGGAGGTTGTTTAGACTGTAATGCACTGCATGGCCTTTGAACTAAGTCCAGCAAACTTAGAAGAACTAATAAGTAATAAGTAAGTAATATTAATACTAAAAGGTATACTAATTTCCCACCGCTCTCCATCCTGACACTGCCATGGAGGTACTGGGCACCCAGGAGTCATGAGAAAGTATGTTATCAAGTTTGTTTACATGCTGGCACTGCCACTGATATAATAGTTGCGTTAGCAGCAGTAAAGGGGTTTAGGCAGGGGTAGGCAACCTTGGCTCTCCAGCTGTGCTGAAACTACAAATCCCATCATGCTTCTGCCTTTGGGAGTCATGCCTGTGGCTTGCAATGCCTTATGGGATTTGTAGTTTCAGCACAGCTGGAGAGCCAAGGTTGCCTACCCCTGGGTTAGGGCATCCCCAATCATTGTATTGAAATAATTTGTGTATTTTTAATGTTGCCCTTAAAAATTGTATTTCTTATTTTTTTTTCTGCATTGGTTCAGGTCCCCTATGGTAGTGCCAGGCTTCCAAGGCCTTTTTACAGTAATTTGCCTATTAGCCCTTAAAATCACCAGAATTTAACAATAAGATTTGACCCCATAGACCTCAATGGGATTCACCTTAAAGCTTGGAATTTCAAACAATATTTGCTGAAACAAATTGAAACAAGGTAGATTTTACCCATCACTAAACATAATCATCTGTTAAACTGCATAAAATGCTATTCAGATGCTGGAAACAATGTGTATACCACAAGAGTCATTGTGTAGTAGTAGTAATACCCAAATATTTTTCCATCTACATAATATACAGAAATCTATATGTCCTATGCTATTTACAGCTCCTTTACACCAACCTCTTTTTAATAACATTGCAATTACTTCATGTTAATATGCTTGATTCATCTTAATTCTTGTGTGTATTATCTAAACCCCTATGGGTGACACTTGCATGTACTAATTATTTTTGTATGATATTGGCAAGTCATAGAAATACCTGATGCTATGTAATTAAAAAATTCTTCCCAATATTCTCTCCTGTATTCATTATGTGCCTGCTCTATTTTTTACTTTTCTGTGTATGCATTTTATTCACTTGTAATTCCCAAAACATTGAATTATTGATTCTATTCTGAGACTACATCATTCTTTTTCTATGTTGCATTCTTGAATACTTAACAGTATGCTGTTTTATCTGCTTTTTGATTTTGAATATAGAACTACTCCACCTCTTGCTGAAGAATTAGCCAAAACAATACATCAAGTTTGTGTGCTTGTGATTATTAATTTTACTGTAAGTGTACTCATAGCAATCATAAACATAATAACCATATTTATCAGGCTTAAACACAAGTAGAATCAACTAGTGCCTTAAAAAATGCAATACATTTGCCATTAATATAATAGAAATGGGATAATATAATTTAATTGTGGTCTAGCAGGGTATATACTTTATCTGCTGATATTAGAAATGTTGTTAAGTAAAAGACAGTTATACATTTATAATTTCAGAAAAGTAAAAATCTGGGAAGGTGCTGCAAAATGCTAGAGTAAGGCATACATTTGCCCATAGATGTTTCCACAATAGTGATTTTGGAGTTTTTGCCTTGCAGGGCCAGCATCCTGCGTCCAATTTCCACCAGATACGTTAAATTCAAGGGGTTTGTATGAATATGCTTGGGTTCCATCTAGGTGTTACTGTTTCCTTCCACATTCCAAAAACCTACTTGTAGTTTATCTTGCTTTCACCCAAAACCGCAATAACATTAATTATCACTGTCCATCTGCTCAAGTCTTAAAAGCTTTTTTTTTTTAAATAAAGTTGTATAACATTTTTCATCAATTAACAACAAATTACAAAACCACAGTTATTATCCACTGGTCAGGGTAAGTAGCACATCCCATCCAAAGGTTCAAATCTCAGGAATATTTTGAAAGTGTGACTATGGGGTCTATTCACAAAGCTGCCGAAGGATTCAGCCACAGTTTCGGCTGATCTTTCGGCTAGCTTTGGTTACGGGAGGCCTTCGGTTCTGTAGAACTGAAGGGCTGCTGTACAGGCTATCCACTATAGCCCATACAGCTACTGAAGTTGGCCGAGCGGCTCAGCCGAGCCGAAGGCATTTGCTTCGGCTCGACTGAACCGAGGTGAAATCCGAAGCGGGCCGAACCATTGGCCGGCCGAAAGCCTGCTACTGACAGCTGGGCAGAGCCAGCCGTCATCTCACGGCTGGCTCCGGCCCCTTGCAATGACAGATCAGCATTCCCTGGTTACCAGGTCACCAGGGGACGCTGATCTGTCATTACAATGAGACCGGGCGAGGGCCCGGAAAAAAAAATAAAATAAATTACAATGACAACTGGGCGAAGCCGCTGTGATATCACGGCGGCTCCGCCGAGTTCTCAGTGTGTAATGACAGCCGACAGGCATTCGGCTATTCACTCACTGCTGTTTGGCCCCTATGATCATTGGTTCTTATTGTTATTATTATCTATAGATTATTATAATAATTATTATTATCTATAGATAATTATTTATTATCTATTATCGGTTCTTATTTTCAAGTCACGGAAACTATCTGTAGAACACAACAACAAGAAAGGTATACTGTATGTTGAAGCTAGGAAACACAAAATTCTCACTGGAAAGTTATGTGGATCTAATAAGTTCACCATCACCCCAAGGTCCACTTCATCGATCCATTTTTATTTACGTTTAGATAAACATGGTGTCACAAGCAAATGCAATGTTTCAGAACCCATGCAGTCCTTTCATCAGGAGAAACATGTGACCTAAGTGAGTGAAATAAAAAAAGCCCCTCAGCTGCTAATGTGTTAGTCCAGGGGGGACTTAAACAAAAAGGAGATTTAGATTCTTGCACACTTAGCATAGACTAAGTAACGAAAAAAAAAGGGAGGTTGATGTGGAGGCTAATTTTAATCTCACTATCTCTGTTATTCTGGCAGAGTTGTGTTCTAACCTCTTCTATGACCAGTAGCATGTAATTAAGCGAGTTTTGTGTTGATATCTCACACCACTTTTCACAGAATTCTCGCTTGTGATGACCAACCGTGAGCTGGATTGTAATGCCCTCGGGATTTTCTAGCTTCAGACAGGTCTGTGACGGTGTCTGTACCAAAACACTTTGATGGTGTCTGATGGAAAGAGAATGGTCTTAATTTAATGTGCACTGTATATGCTTCCAGTGTTCTGTGGGGCACTATGTTGCTGAGCATTATGGATTTTTTGGCCAAGATGGCATGCTGTAAGGATTGAAGGCAAGTGTGTCGAGAGTCCAATTGGTTTTCTGATGTACAGTATGTATTATACATAAATGTACCTTTTTTCAGGTGGGATTTATCAGGGGTGCTGTAGAATGGGTTGCCAAAAATCAAGCATATAGAGGTACCCCATCACACTCCGAACTGACATATCCTCATGTCTAGCAATGTTTTGCCTGATAAAGGGATCATATGTGGTTCCGAAACATTATAGTTGCTTGTGACACCATGTTTATCTAAAAATCAATAAAAGAGAGATCAATGAAGTGGACCTTGGTGTGCTGGTGACCTCATTATCTCCTTTAGTCTTACATATGAGGATACGTCGGTTTGGAGTGTGATGGGATACCTCTGAGTTCTATGGATCTGACACTTGGGATGAAGGGACATTAGGCATTCTCTGGATGGGCCCAGGTGCAGAATAGGTATAAGGGCCAGTCTATAGAGGTGAGATGAGGGAGATTCAATTGGCACAAGCTGTCCGGTGTCTGACAGAATGCATTTTACCAGCCGTATGGATTTGGAGATGGAATGAAAAACAACATCTGTAGAGAATGTTATGTTCCTGTAGCAGGGTCAGGAAAGGTTTAAATGCCTGCCTTTGATCCAAGGTGTATTTAGACAGGTCTGGGAGCAATTGAATCTTAGGCCCATCAAAGTCTATTGGGCCAGAGGCCTTGGCCTTTTGCATGATAGCTTCCTTTACTCCAAAAAAATGCACTTAGCATATGGCATTGCAAGACATCAAACAGTTGGAGTTCCTAGGGCCTCATGTTCGATGCTTCCAATCTTTTTCCACATTTGCATGTGCAGGGTCATCTAAAAATGTTACAAATAAGTCTCTGACAGTTGGAAGCAAATCAACAGCCCCAGTAGACTCACCCTGCCCAGTAGCCTCGTGTAGTCCCTGAAGTCTAATGTTGTGAAAATTCCTGTTCCTGAGCTCATTGTGAAATAGCAACAGAGTATGGATATTGGATGTGTTTATGTCTATGCACTGTGCTTGTGAGAGATAGTTGTTTGCAAAGTTTTAGCATAAATGTACTCATTGTGCTTCTAAAGCAACTGAATTTCAGATTTATAGCTTGATTCCACTCTTCTTTTCATTATTTCTAGTCCCAAGGTGTGTAGAGTAGTCAAGTCTGATTTGAGAGCTGGACTGGTGGCAAGGGTTCTAGATCCATTGTGATATGGCCCACTCCCCTGGCAGAAAGAAGGTGGAAATACCTCTTCGTGTGATAGCTGATGCTTATCAAAGTAATGACTTGTTTATCCCGCGACCTCTACATCCCATGAGCTAGTAAAATATTGTCTGAGATAGTGATGAGCTCGGGAGTCCTGCTGCCTACAGTGCTATGAGCCAGCTATGCCCTCCAGAATATGTAATTTCAGATATGAGATGTTATTCATACCGGTTGTCATATTGTGAAATGAAGCACAAGTTTTATGATACCCATATTAGCAGTGGAACATGGTAGATGAGGCTTTTTATTGTTAGGGCTTACATACCTTTTTGAAGCATGCAAAAATGGCGCGGCAAAATAATCCTGTGTATACTGTAATGTATTACGGTATCTTCTTCTACTAGAGCTTTAACTTTCCACAACAAAACACAAATAAAGGACACAGGAGAGAAAGAAAGACATTTTAGTTTGTTATTTACAGAATGTTAAGTGAAAACAGATTCCATAATAAAACCGGTCATATAAAATTAAATGCCTAATTTAAAATGTAGTGCTTATGATCAGACATCACTAGACATAGACTTACTTTAAAATTTGATCAGATCCTCTTGCAGCTCAGGATCTACCAAACACAGACACACTCATTCAGGCATATCACACTTCTCTAGCATCTGACAATGAAATGTGGACACCACAATGGCCAGCACAAACAGATCTACATTGGCCTGGACGATTGTAATAGGGCTACCAGAATGTCCAAATGGAGTTAAAATGCAAGCCTGCCTGCTAAATGTCAAATGATTCTCTTAAGTATTAACATTTGTCAGACGTTTATACTGGGTGCCTTTTAAAATGAGCTTTGCAGTGCTGCCAGTGCCCAAGATCCGGATAGGTGTACCCTCTGCATTCAATCTAGTTTGCAACCCTAAATAATGAATACACTCTGCTGAGCCTTTGAAGCATATCTATGGTTATCACTAAAAACAAACTAGAGGTTATAACACCCTGAACAAATGGTCAGATCTCTTCTTTACATTTAGAAGCAAATGAGCATTGTTTCTGTTTACGTTAGATAATTCTAAATGGAATTAATCTACTTGGTTATAGCGGCTGTGTTTGTGTTTCATCATGGATATGTTTGCACAGAACATAATTGAGCTTATGCATCTCTTGCAAATTACCTTCTAAAATAATGAAATATCATGGTGACAAATAAAAGCTAGCACACATTGCCTCACATTTTTCACACTAATCTAGAAAAATGACAATGGCACAAATGCCATTACTACAGTTTCTTTACTATGTATGTGTATAAAAACATAATTTCACTGTATTCTTTTTGTTCAAAGATGTCCATTTCCATAATGAAGAAGTTGGACATAGTGGTAGTGATGATGAGGGCTACGTGACCATCATAAATAACAAAAGTGTCTATGTTGGATATTTTTATTCAGACGTATTACTGCATGCCTTGGTATGTAGTATGTTGATATATCTTTTGCAATACATTACCAAATAACTCATCATACATTAGCCTTGATTCACAAAACACCAGTATGCTGAGTACTACTCCACATTGCATGTTAATAACTTGATTTATGCTGCAGGTGAGTTCACTCATTTAATTTGAAGCCCATCACCAAGCTATTTTTTCTTTTAAATGTCCTCCAGCAGATATTTAAAAAAAAAAAAAAAAGCTCTGGCTGCAATACTCACCTCCTCTTTTGTGCTGTCCCCAACAGTAATCTAATTTCACCACATGATGCGCAGCACCATTCAACCAGGCAGACTGAGGGCATACTGTGAGTCCAGTGCATCATGGGCCCACCTCCTAAAGGGTGTTAATGATACAGATGTCATCACATCATCACTCTTTACATCAATGAGATTGGCACAGCCAAGAGAAGAAGTATAGAGGACCTTGTGTCATTATGTGACCAACCTGAAGACATATGGAAGGCTGAGTATAAAAAGTACAATAAAATACTGCCTTGGGGACCATCAGGGGGGAATGGTCTAGAACCCGGATTAAAGGAAACTGGTACAGAACAAATATTAAGCCTGCCACTGATATATACTACACCTGAAAAAGTATTTCCCTCCATAAAGGGTTCTAATAATCACTTTAAACTTGTCAATATTGTGAATAGCCCGTACAGCAGCCCTTCGGTTTGGCTGAACCAAAGGCTTCCTGCAGCCAAAGTGAGACGAAGGATTAGCCAAACATTCAGCTATATCCTTTGCTCTTTAGTGAATAACCCCCTAGGTGTTAGCTGAATGGCCGTTGTATTGAGAGGGGAAGTTTCTCACCACTGCAGCTGTTCCTGGAACCAGAAGATCACTATAAGACACTGTAGTAGCTGCTGCTACTACTACAGTGATTTACAGGGTCCCTGTGGCCCTGTCTGGAATAATTTATACACTATATAGAGATAAATTTTGCCTATCTGGACCAATGTAAGCATATACACATTTCTATAGCTGAAATTCAGCTTTAAAGTGTATTTACCCTTTGGCAGCCAAATTGGAATAACACCTATTTTATAGGCGTTATATGTTCCTATTCACATAGCATAAACTTAAAAACCTTAAAAAATGCTTCTTGCAGTTTGAATTGTTTTTACGTGGGATAGGGTTACTTGGTTTCTTAAGGGTTAATATTTCTACTTGCTTCTCTTTTTTTGTAGTGTTGGGAGGGGCTGTGATGGGTAAGGGGTTAAAGGATTATAGCCTTGACTTCTACATTGTATGTTAATGAAGTTAATGAGAAACATAATGCTGCTGAGAAAAACCTGGATTTTAGCTATGTTGCCTGCTGCAACAAAACATCTAAAAAGGTAAGAAATGTTATTATTTTTTGGTATGCTGTGCTAATGGGAACACATAACAAACATATAGAGGGTTTTCTCAAATTTGACAGGAAAAGTGGAAACACACTTTAAGTATTTAATCAAGATGGTGATGGTCAGGTGCTGCCACTGCAGCATGGTCAATGTGACATTCTGTTGTATTGGTGTATTGCATATTAGGAGGCAGGTTGTATTGCCTTTTGGCCAAAGCAGCTGCTCAATACAAATTTCAAGATGCAGAGAATATAATTTCTCTCACTAAGCCCTTCTAAAAGGGGGCGTTTGTGGACCCCTGAAAGGGTTGGCTATTCTACTCGTTTGTCCCCTGACGCCAGTGAAATAAAGTTGTATCTGGACTATTTTAATTGGCGCTTCAATTCCTACATCTACTGTGTTCACTGTTAAGCCAAGGATGTGGAGACCCTTTGGCCAGTGTTAGCTGCCTATCCAGCACTTAACCACTATTGGATGATAAAAACAGAATAATCACACAGGTCCAGCGCTGTCTTTCCACTTTTAACTATCCTTAAAACCCAGGACACCTAACTTGGGACTGCTGTCCCATCATGTTCAGGATATCTGTCAGGCAAGGTATGAGTGTGTGAGCTTCCCAAGCTGAAGCATGGCCATCACACTTGACCAGACCCTACTCAAGCTAGCATGGATTCAGTCACCTCCAGGTCTGCTTGTCTCTGAAGAGCTTCCAGAGTCTCTGGCTCAGGGAAGCTCCTGTCCTTCAGGCATAGCAGCTGCAAAACAGTGTGGCATCATTGAGGTGCTGTTCCCACCAAGTTCTTTGGTGCATAGTTATGTGTTTTCTCATGCATATGATACTTAAATGTCTGGTACTTTTACAACGGCTGATATACTGCAGGCAGAAACTGCAGTCTGCCTTCTAAGAGAATACCTGGTAATCCTTGCTCTGATTCCTCACATAGGTGCCACACTAGCTTGTAGCTGAAGCAGTTTTTCTTTGACCTTCTTGTGTGCTGCATAAGTCTGCCAAAAGGACCAGACTGCCCCTTCAAAGCAGTGACAACCCCAATCCTTTCAAAAATGGCTTCAACAAAGTTGCCTATCAACTAAAAGCACCACCTGCTGGAGAGTTCTGCAGCGGTTCCCAGCAAACGCAAAGTGATAAAAAAGGTAAGTAAACACTTTTACTGTATTTACAATGCGTGAGCCACAGAAAGAAAATAGGTAACATGATGAACAGCTCACAAAACTGCAGTATTTTTACAACATTATGGTATATTTATATGGACTGAAAAATGAGAAATAAAGGTGTTTGTTCCCATTGAAAGTCAAGCTGTTCCCTATTATTTTGTTGTTTGTGAAAACTCTAATCTTGCAGCCTGAAAAATGTTACTGTCAAATTTACCTTTCGGTCTTAAGTTTTTATCACACAGCATTATTCAAATGCTTACAAGTGAACAGATGTGTTTTCACTGTACATCTGCAGTATAATTATTCTCAATTTATGTGCTTCCAGAAATTATAAAGTACTTGCTTTCTTGACCAAAATTATTGCTGTGTTTGCCATTATAAAACCGACCCCTAACTCAAACAAGCACTGTCGTCCATAAAATTAATCTTTATTATTGCGGTGACTTTGCAAACAGAGTGATATTTTACATTTCTCTGGAAGATAAGGCCGTGAACATCAAACCCTATTATCTTACACATTTTATTGAATTGTTTTTTCATTGGCTTTATCCCGATTTGATTTGTAAGATGAATTACATAATTCCCATTTTTATTTATGAATCTTTTTCAAAGACCAGATTTGTATCAGCAATGCAGCCAGAAATCAAGCAGAAGCATTAATAGTAAGCCTGAGATTACATTTTATAGCAGCTTCCTTAAGCCTCCCTGCAATGTAAAATCCACTGGTCTAAAATAGATCAGGTCTGTGTGAGCTATCTGCATTTATTTAAATCTTATCATTCTCTCAGTACAAGGACAATCAATGTAAATATGTTTTACATCATGGAGCCATAATTATATCTGCCAGTTATTTCTCTATCCAGTGGGATGATTCAGAAATCTCCTATTTACACATTAACATGTTTGTGTTTCTTTTTAGCTTTTGTAATGCATTTTTTAGCCAAAAATACAAATATTAACATCATGTACTGTACACACAAATCTTATCTGTGGCTATAGCAGTAAAAGTGATGACATATTGGAGTAGGCCACATTTTAAGCAAAAAATTAACATTACGGAACAGACAAGTTTCTTTTCCACAGAGACAAAAAACATTCTTAATCACCCCTATACTCTGAATTGTAATGCCAGCTTGGCAAAACTGCTGCCTTTACAGCTGCTCCCATTCCAGCTGGTGGAGCTGGCCCCTTCTGCTAATTTATGGTCCGTGCTGCACTACAGTTGCAGGTACCCAGCTGACATTTTTTCACCCAGAATATTTTTGTTTTTACAACCACAGTGGACAGGCTCGGTTGCAGGCAGCAGTCACAGACGTAACCTTGGGATCTAGGGTTGATGTGGACACGCTTCAAAGTTAGGATTCCAAGGACTATTGGTAGCCAGGACGGCACTGCTGGCTGTAGATTGCACAGTATAATCTGGAGCTCCTAGCTTGCCCTGTGGCCAGCATGCTGTCAGAAACGGCTTTCAGCACAGCAGCACAGCAGGCAGTTTTGTTACAAAACAAATCCGACTATTCCCCTGACACTTTGAACCATGCACTTTCATATAAATGAACTAGTCCAGGATCAGCAATGATTACAAAAACCCTGAAGCTGATATTACCGAATACATTTTTCCTTGTTATCTGCCCCCCTTATTTGTCCTTGTTATCTGGTACCAATTGCAACTCTCCTGGCCTGCCACCATTACCAACTTTTCTGGCCTCTCCTATCCTATTCTGGTGTTTTCCGACCCTGTAGAGCTGCAATACATAATGCTTCCACAGCTGAGCCTCAGCTGCAAAATGTCTAATGTTTGTTGCAAGTCAAATCATGATCTGTGTCTCCTAGGTTGTGACCTAACCTAGTTCTCCAGCACTCAAAATATTTGTAGCTATGGTGTCTCCAAAATAATGCATTCATCTCTTTTTTTTACATTGTGGACTAATCAAGTAGCTTACTTACTTCCTGTCATGATCGGGACTCACAGATGTGACCCGGAAGCAAAGATGTGGAACCTAGCTACACATGTAGGAGGAAACTAGACCAACGGGTGGAAGCAGTGGAAGCTGACAACTACCAGAGCTGGAGATCTAGCAGGGTTAGGAACTGTGGTGCTGAATGAGGCAAGTGGAAGTCATGTTCGGCTGGAAGTTTAGGTACTAGGTAGAGTGCTTAGTAGGTAGTGTGGGATGCCCCAGGGCTCGGGGGTCTAAGGGCACATCGGCCTTCCCCAGAGCTCCTGAAGGTGAAGATGGATTTTGCTGCATGCTGATTCCAGGTTGTAGCCCCCAGGTTCATCCAACTCAGCTAACAGCCGACAAAGGTTGATAAGATCAGAGTTTCGTACAGCCTCTAGACACAGATACTGCAGACAAATTAAAGGTCAGGGATAGGCTGACAACTAGGATATCCAGGGACAAGCCAAAGCTTAGGGCAGACTGAAGATAAGGATTTCCAGGGACAAGCTGAAGTATACGGGCAGACTGAAGACAAGCATTTCCAGGGACAAGCCAAAGGTCAGGTGCAGACTGAAGACTAGGATTTCCAGGGACAAGCCAAAGGTCAGTACACATATACAAACAGGGGGCTCAGCATCTATCTGTCAGAGCACATTGCAAACCAAACAAGCGTAAGGTGCTAGTTAGAAATATTTATTAAGAAAATGTTAACAGGAACAAGCAAAAATCATAAACAGGAAAAAGCCAAGGTCAGGAGCCACAGTGGGTAATAGTATAAGCCAGGTCAGGAACACGGAGATCAGTGTTGTCACGAACAAGTTAGGAGCAGGAACCAGAGGAGAACATCAGCCAGGATCGTGTCATACATGGAATCAGAGTACACAGAGTAGCAGGAATGCACTAGCAGGTGAAACCACACAAGAGCAAGGTCAGACTAGACTGAGCAGTTTAAATAGTGAGTGGGATGACATCATCACTCAGAGACAGGAAACTCCCATCTGGCTCTCGCAGATGATGCTCCCTGTTTGGCTATAAGAGGAAGCCTGGGAGTAGTGAGCATCGTTACACCATCTGCCTTGACAAAGGAGGAATCACAGGTGGGTGGAATGGCAGCCAAGCCAGAATGCTGCAAACCAGTTAAGTCAGGGTGGAACCCTGACACTATCTTAGGAAAGCGTTGTTCAGGCAGTGAGCCATGAACTGCACTGGGTTGAAATAGAGTGAGCAAGAGGGAGGAACCACAGGATTCGCCACATGATGACCGCACTGATTGGCTGAGAAGCTGCATATGAATCAGTAGGAGAGGTCAGTCAACACCTAAAGCTTCCAGACTAGTGCAACAATAAGTTAGGAATAGAGCACACGCCTGGAGGACTACAAGCAACAGCACAGCCCATGCTGTGCCCACATAGCAACACACCCCATTGGGTGCCCTACAAGCAACAGCACAGCCCACAGCACATGCCTGCAGAACCAGGGGTAAGAGGTCTGCACATATATGTAGAACTACAAGTGACAGCTTGACTTCAGGTTCCGGCGACCTATGTGCTAGTCGGCGGTCACGGAGCTCCGTCCCGAAGATCACCTCTTACCCTCTCATAGGGCACTAATCCGCCGCTGCTGACACCATCCGGGGAGCCGAACACCCGCCCGACATGGATCGCTTCTTGGAGCACCCGCCGAGGGCACGGAGGTCTCTCACGGCCACCCGTTCCGATGAGGCCTTAGCCAACATGGCAGATGACGGAGGGCCTCAGGCAGACATGTCGTTAGACACTGGGGGTGAGTCAGCACACAAAACCACCTCCCTCCCCCCTATGGATTTCCAGGCCACATCCTCTGAAGTGGCCAAGTGCCTCAAGGCTGACATTACAGCCATTATCACTGACTCCCTGCATTGTCATTTGGGGAAATTAAATGACAGTCTAGAGGCACAGATACAACGTATGCAGAGAATGGAGCTGATCTAGAGGATCATGCCGCAGAAGCGCAACGCACCAGTGGGAACTTGACTAAACACCTGCAGGCCTTACAAGATAAAGTGGATGATCTGGAAAATCGGTAAAGACGCAACAACTTAAGGGTTATAGGTGTTCCAGAATCAGTTAAGCCTAGTATTGACCTCCGCCATTTTTGCTCTCATGCCATCCTTAAAGCCATGGGCCTAGCTGAACCCTGCAGGGTTGAGAGAGCTCACAGAATATGCCAACCCAGAGATGATGACAGACCCAGACCGGTCATAGCGCGCTATCTGGACTACCATGACAAGCACACCATTTTTCAGTCCTACAGGGCACAACGTAATCTAGTGGTGGACGGCCTCCAATTACTTCTTTTCACTGATTACTCTGCGGAGGTCACTAAATCGAGAAAAGCATTTCATGAAGTGTGTCAGCTGTTGGTGCGCAAACGTATAAAGTTCGCATTGCAATACCCGGCAGTACTACGTTTCTCAACGGAGGATGGTAAATCTTGGCGCTTCAATTCCGCTCTCCAGGCTCAGAGGTTCCTGGAATCCAGGGAGGCACCTCCATTATCATCCCTGATGAAAAGCCCACTGAGGAAAAAGAAGGCCTGAGGAACTCCCCTCGAAGGTGCTGGAAAAGGTAATTCATTATGTGATGGTTATGCAAGTCATGATTGGCGTGGCTATGTGCCTTGGATATTCGGGCAATGTTAGGCCCCTTGCCTCTCCACGAGACTGTTTGCTGATCAGCTATCTACAACGTTTTATACTTTGGAACTGTTGATTTTGTTCAGCCAAAACTCTCATAGATGGGACGGAGGGACCATTCTCCACTGGTTTTTTCAGGTATCGGGCTGAGGCTGATCATGGGCCTATATCTACACTCTTGGAACCGTATTGTTTATTCACTACACTAAGAAGACACACTCCAAACCCCTGGAACTACCTCCTACATGATGGGATTACCATCTCTGGACACTGCGGGAGCACTGGGACGCCCGCTAGTGCCCCACGTTATTGTGTTACCTTCATACCTTCTGTTTCTCTTCTGCCTCTATTGGCCCCATGGGATCCCCCTTGAACATTATCACATGGAACGTTAAGGGACTGAAATCCCCCAACAAAAGATGAAAGATTCTTCGCCACCCCAAGAGCCTCAAAGTTGACATCGCCCTTCTCCAGGAAACGCATCTCAAGGAAGCTGACATCTTTCGCCTCCAACAATCTTGGATCAGGACGGCCCTAGGAGCACCAGCAGTGGGCCGATCGGCAGGGGTGGTCACCCTGATTAATAAATCCTTACCACACGCTGTACTTGATCATCGCTACGATACTGCATCGGGTAGGTGGTCTTTTTTGTCTCTACAACTAGGATCCCACTCGTTGGACCTATGGAATGTGTATGGCCCTAACTGTGACAACAAACCATTCTTAGACCACCTGCTCTCACAGATCTCGTCTTGTCCTTCGGATCACCCTCTTCTGATTGGTGGGGACTTTAATGCAGTAGCGTCCCCTCTGGAGGACCATTCCCGAGAACAAGACTTTACACCCACGAGGGTTAATCCCCAAGACTCTCATCTACATACTTGGATTGAGGCCACTGGACTGGAGGACCTTTGGAGGTATTTACATCCTTTGGAGCGGGAATACAGGCACTTTTCCCATGCACACAAAGCTTTATCCCGCATAGACATGTTTTTTTCTACTCATGATTTACTGCCTAATATAGTGTCTGCCCACATTGATGATCTAGTGATCTTGGATCACGCCCCTGTCATGGTCACTGTAAAAAACATTGGTGCACAGAGTCATCCCACCATCCTACGGTTCCCGTCTTACTTATTGCATGATAAGGCGAGCTCAAACAGTGGTGGCATGGCTATGTGACGGACAATGCACAGTACAAGTGACAGCTTAGCTGCAACTCTGCAGCTGAACTGTGACACTTCCCTGCAACTGTACAATATTTGTGGCCATTGTTTCTAAAATAATACACTCTACTCATTTCATGATAAAAAAAAAGCTTTGCTTTTCCCTCTTTAATTGTGGCCATATAAAGCTGCTTGCATACTGTGCATTCTCTGAAATAATAAGCTCTAATTTCTAGTTAAGGATAAAAAGTATCTCTTACATTGCTGCCTAACATAATTGCTTACATTCTCTCCAGAGAATATACAAAGTTTGGGGATATTGGCTGAAATAAAACTGACATTTTTTTTTTTTTTTTAAGACAGAACAGTGTGGTGCTGTAAAAATAGAAGCTCACAAACCATATGATGAAACTGTTTGCCGCTGGCAAATTGGTACGATATTGAGAGCTTCTGCTTTATTTTGTTAAGAGTACACTTTCCTATAGCTATACAGTATATCTATTGTTGCTTCTGCTTCCACGGTTCAATTCAGACTTACTACCGCTGAATAAAAAAATCAGGTGTTGCAGCCAAAACTACCTGAAAAACCCTTTTTTCAAGTTGTTATGAATCAGATTGAGGTGCTGGTGTTGTATTTATGTAAAACACCAAAGTAAGGTAAAAAAAAATATATTACACATGCAAAATATATGACACCAGAATGCGGTGTCACTGATGCTGCCTGTGAGATTTTTACAGTTCTGTAACACCACATGCAGCTTAAAGGTATTTCCCAAACATGTATTTTAAAAGATTGTGTTTTTGTCATGTTGCCTTTACAGTCACATGAAAAGGAGAGCCCTCTTCCTGCTGTATGATATTTTGGCGTTTTTTTGTGTGTGCAATTTTACATGTTCTTCAATGCAATGTGCAATGATTTCAGGATTCGCCTCCCTCCATAGAGTTTAATGGATTTTGGATGTAAGTTAGCAACTTTCAAACTCCAAAATGGGCTCAATGAACGACCTGCAAACTGAACACCGACACATTTGTGCATACCTACTGATCACTAATGTAACAGAATTTTACATCGACCGATAACAAAATGTCGACTTTATAGTGATCATTAATATAATAGGAATTTATATTGGCCAATGTAGCTGGACTTTTACTAAGGAGTTCAGTCCATTCCATTGGTCATCAATTGCACATAATTGTTTTAGCAAGGGTCCACTGGATTTCAATGTGAAAGGAGTAAAAATAGGAGAGGTGTATAGGTTGACATACAGCATGTAAGTAGATTAGTGAGTAAAAGCAATAAATAGGTGGTAATATAGGCCAAAGGATAACAATGGAGTGGTGGGTGGCCCCATCAACATTTTGATATAGGGCACTTTTTTGTAGTTGATTTCCTTGCCCCTCATTGCCGATCTGCTTGTGATTTTTGGTAAAGACAGGATGTTTATTAGATAAGGGTACACTCTTGACCAATTCACTGTAAGGAATACACCGGGTTCGCTTTACCATAATGGAAATTGGGGGCCTCAAAATTACGAACTGATTATTTTTACCTTATTTTATTTTGCTCTTTTGGTCACCATTGGACATTTCTAGCAAAATTCACTAAGAGAACTATTGGATGAAGGAGGAAAGGAGGAAAGCAAAAGGCTTTTTATAGTTCAAGAAATATAATTATTACAATGTGCCTAGTGTAGCTGATGCCCAATTATGGCCCCCGGGAATATGCAGTTCTCAAATCACTTTGCCACAAATAGTGTGAGGGTCTCTGCACAATGCATACCCTGGGCATAGTCCTAACCACTGTAGCCTGTAAGTTGTGCTCTATCTTACATACTACTGACTGCTTAACTTTGCAAGCTGTACTGTAAGCTATACATTGCATAAACAATGTTTGCTACAGCGTAGGTATACGGTACAGCTTTTCTCTCTCCAGGAAGAGTGCTGCAGGTCTTTGAAAATCCTAGAAATGACCATGACTGTATGCGATCTGAGACTGATAAAATATGACAGAATACATCACACCCAGGTAATATGGACCAAGCCCTGGAAATAGCAACTAGTATGTAAATACATTCATTTGAAATTATGTTTATATAATTTATACAATTTATAATGTTTTCTGCTGTGATAAAACATGCATGGTCTTATTTAAAGAGATTAGCACCTGTCCACTGATATTCATCTCTCCGACACTCCTCTACTGGTTGTTTCTGCATTCCAGCCATCCCATTTTCAGGTGGTGTCACAGCCTAGAGAAATAGGTAGTTTCCACACCGACAGAGGTTGGCTGCTAAGCTCACGTATTGCATCATGGGAAGAGGTCACATGCTCTATCATGCCAGAAGCACTTGGTATTTTGTGCCAGTTGCAATTGAGGAAGGAACAGTGGATCCCTATAATAGCATCAGCTCGATGTGGGGGGAAGGAGAAGTGAGGGCAGGTGACATCACACAGACATTGTTACTTCTCTCTAAATGGGCTAAGTGACAGTGTCTTTTAAGTCAGTGTGGTAGTTTTCAAAAACCTGAACACCCACTCAGTGGCGGACCTAAGGAACAAAGGGCCCTGGTGCAAGATTTTTTTGCCCCCCCCCCAAAAAACCCCCACAAACACAGCGCTCTCCTCCCGCAACGATCGTCCGGCTGTCACACTTTCTGTCCACCCCGCTGGGACATAGAACAGGGCCCAGCGGGGAGGAAAGAAAGCAGGGATGCATTGCTGTATCGGCAGAAAAAATCTTTCGGCATTTAGCCAAAAGTGCAATTTTCGGCCGATATGTTTTGGCGGCCGATATGGCGGTGAGTCTATAGAGAACTACATATCACAGCAATACTTTATATAACAACATCATTTCTGTATAAAGTACTGCTGAGATTTGTAGTCCTCTATTGAGGGTTCAATTCTGCATTGCTTCAACTGTAATTTATACAACATTAGGCTACAAATAATAATTATTTTAATGATTTATTTACCCTTACCTCTTCTGTCTTCAGCTGTTTCCTGTGTGTGTTCTGTTTGCTGGGTCCTCACTGCCAGAGGCGGCTCTAGACTTTGTGAGGCCTAAGGCGAAACTTAAACATGAGGCCCCATCTTACATATGCACGTATACATGCACTCATATGTACACATATGCATACATACAAAAATGCAAAGTAATGTACTCATGCATGCACACACTCATATACCCTGTTATTTATAGTACAGGTTTAAGAAGTCAGAGCAACTCTGGAGATCTTCTTAAAAATAGCAGTAGATTTTCTTAAATATTAGGATGTATGTTAAAGCATTTTAGATAATTATAACACTTAAATAAATGGGGACAAGTTAATTTTTATTTTCTATAGATTGAAGATACATATCTCTTAAACCTATAAATGACCCCTGTAGGTTTAGGAGATATGCCACGCCCCCCCAGGCTGAGGCCCCGGTGCTCACGCACCGGCGGTAGTTCCGCAACTGCGCCCACTGCAATAGGAACAACTCTAATTAATTGTAGTATATGCATTGCATAAGTCATGCAGAAAATAAAAGTGTTCTTAGTGTGTACGCTTTTGATTTGGCAAAACATGATTCTGTGCTTTCATATTTTTGGTAAGCCTACATGCGAAAATGACGATTGTGGCACACATATTACATATCACTACGAATTTCAGAATGCAAGCAATAATTCTAGGGCCATCAATTACTGATAACACTAAATTGATGAGCAGCAAAAAAATATAAAGCGTTGCCTATGGCCAATTTTGGGTATGTTAGTTTTTTGCGATTTCGTGGGCACACCCAATTATAGGGCTTGACATGTTTGGTATCTCTTTACCGGACATGGCACCATTTTCTATATTTTGCCAAAAAATTGGGTAATAATAAATGTTTCATAACATAATGTAGGAAAAAGTTTTTTTTTTCAAAATTTAGGTTACTTTTTTATTTATATAGTAAAAAATAAAACACCCAGTGGTGATTAAATACCACCAAAAGAAAGCTCTATCTGTCCCCCAAAAAGATTCATAAATTAATTTTGGTATGGCGTTGCATGACTGAATAAATGTCAGGAAAAGTACTGCAGCACTGAATATTGAAAAATGGCCTGGACAGGAAGGGGGTTTAACACCCAGGACTTCAAGTAGCTAACCATTGCAGGATGTTTTAATAGACCAGCTGCTCAACAAAGTAAATCTTCAATTACAAATACAAAAGAAAGAAAATTGTCACTTAACTGTCTAAAGCTAGTAATTATTAAATGAGGAGATACTGTATGTTATCCCCTTCATTGGTTTAATTCGGCTTTTCCAAGGCTAGAGTTCCAAACAACATTAGCAAGAGCAGAATATAGCTATTTTAAACTACTGTTTAACTCACTGTTAACTATTTAAAGGAGAATTATAGGATGAGTGAAAAACACTCATCCCCATAATTCAAGCCGACCTGTGACAAAGAAGCTGTCACAGGTCGGCTCTAGAGATCGGTAAGTCAGCGAACACACATCGCTGATCGCTTTTTTTTTTTGCTCTGTAAGCCTTACTGTCTACATTGGTCAATAGCCATCTTGTAAATGATTCATTTGTCAAAAACATTTGGAGAGCCTTATTTCATGTGACTTCATTATGCCATGTATACTAACTACACAGCAGACACAAGACAAAAGTAAAGGCCACACCATCTTTTTAATATCTTGACCAAGGCAGTTCTAATTAACTGCTGTATTAAAAGCTTTGCAATTGTTCTTGTTTATTTATAATATGGGCCCTCATTTTTTTGTCTGTCTGTCTGTCTTTGGTAGAATAAAAACATAATAATCATGGGGAACACAGAATGTAGGTCATCATTTGTATATTGTTATGTGTTATTCCTATTAAAAGGTAAATTCTCCAGTGGCGTGAATGGAAAATGCAGCACAGTGAACATTCCTATTTTGATCTAAAGATTAACAAGATAGTGATAAGTTCAATAAAGGAGTGAAGTGGGAAATACCCCAGAAAAATCTATTTTCCAAAGCTTTGAAGATATATAAATAGTTGGTATTTATCCAGTACTGGAATATAACTTTTTGTCAATGTATTCCTTAGAATTTGGTAAGAAAATTCACTAGTGATTGCATGAAACAAATTTTAGACCGTTAGTTATAAAGTATCTCTCAGGATTGGGACTCATAGATGTGATCTGGAATCAAGGATGTAGACCCTAACTACACTTACTGGGGCACCTAGATCAAAGGGTGCAAGCAGTGTAAACTGACAACTACCAGAGCAGGAATTCTAGCAGGAACAGTAGCTGTGGAGGTGGATGAGGCAAGTGGAAGTCAAGCTCGGATGGAAGTTCAAGGACTAGGCCAAGGGCCACAAAACTGATTAGGTAGCATGGTATCCCCCAGGGTGCGGAGTCTAAGGGCTAGCCAGTGTTCCCCAGAGCTGCTGATGGTGGAGATGGATTTTGCGGCGTGCTGACCCCAGGTCGCAGCCCCCAGGTTAACCCTACTCAGCTAACAGTGGTCAACAGATGACAGGAGACAAGGCCAGAGGTCAGGACAGGCTGCCGACGAGGATCACTGGAAAACAAGCCAAAAGTCCGGAAGGGAGGTGAACGAGGATAACCACTGGATGGGCCACAAGGTGATGCATGATAGGCTGAGAAGTTGCAAAACAGTTAGCAGGTGAGATCGGGTGATGCCTAAAGCTGCCAGACCAGTGCAAGAGCAAGTTAGGAACAGAGCACATGCCTGGAGGACTACAAGCAACAGCCCAGCCCTGCATGCCTGTAGAACCAGGGGCAAGTGGTCTGCACATACTCGTAGAACAACAAGTGATAGCAAAGCTGCAACTCTGCAGCGGAACTGTGACAGTATATCATTTTCTTTGAGTGGCCAGTTTACAGAACCATATAAACAGAAATCCCAGTATGTACTATAGCATAGTAAGACACAGAATGTGTCTTCCCATACTATAGTAAATAATATGAGTACAGTATTACTTATAAGATCATGAAACAGTGGTTCTCAACCTGTGTAACCTCAGGATCCACATTTGTCCTTGGTCATTAGGTCATGACCCAGGTCGTACCACACTGGAACGCTCGGCATTGCGGTACCACACATTCCGTGGCGAGGGACAAAACCGTGGATGGGACGTGTGTTTGGGGTGCCATTCAAGCATGTGGTAGGTGCGATTGCTTTGGTACAGTGTTATAATCGCATGGAACTGTGCGATTAACACACTTTGCTAGTGTGAATGGGTCCTCACAAACACTGACAAGAAAAGCGCTGAGAAAATCAGCTGATGATCCTGTTACAAGTATACTTATATCTTTCTTGCAGAGGTAAGGTAACGGACACTGATTATCTTCATTGCTAAATTATTGCTTTTGGGTACAGTTCTTCTTTAAAAAACAGGTGTGGGGATGGATGAAATCATATTTGGGTCGCGTCCCTGTTACCAATAATCTCAATTAGGATGAGCTTTCCCAAAATTGTTCTTGGCAACTTACATCTTTTAAATGCATTAGCATAAGATTTGGCCATTTTGTAAAATGACATTCAATTATTTTAGAAAGCTTTTTTGTGTGACACATTATACCCTGTCTAATATATAATCATAAGTAGAATTTGGCACAGATGCTACACATTACAGTGTCCTTGAGTTTTCAGATCTGAGAGTTCTTTATGGCAAGTGTAGTTGAGAAAAACTTTAAAGCAGATTTCCAGGGAAACAAAAAAAAAACTGCTAGTTGCCTTTCATGTCACTTTAAAAATTGCTGTAATTTCTTTAATATTTACACTTTCACTCAGGCCAAAAAGTACAGCTCTCGCTATAATTCCAGCCCGATGTGGCTACGTGAGCTGCAGCTTGCATGCACGAAAGCTGTAGTGTCATTTATCTGCCCCCTCTCCCCTTGTCCATTCACAGAATGCTTTCTATTCTTTGAACCATTCACTAAATACTAGGCTTTCTCTGAACAGGAAAGGGAAAAGGGGGCAGATAAGCAACATGGTGGATTTCTTGTATAGTAGCCACAGCTATCAAAGCCACAACTGGCAAGAAGTATAGTATGAACTCAAAATGTTGGATTTTCTATCAATTTCAGTCCGACGGAAAAGGATTATAAGTAAAAAATAGCAGGATCTCCCCAATGAAGACAAAGAAAACAATTAAAATCTAGTAAGGGTTCTAACCTTTCCCCACTTTATCCCAAATTTTAAAAAAATGGTTTTAGATACACTTTAACCCTTTGTCACCATTATTCAACTCTATTAGATTATTGGGTTATCATGTGGTTCTTAGATACTTCATACTTTAGATTCATCGTAATGAGCATTCTTTGTGTAATTTCTGAATGTTTTTACCGCAACTTTTTCTGTGATCCTGTTGATGAGATATCACTTATTGTTTAGAGAATTCTTGCAGCTCAGAAAAGTCAAAGCATCAACATTTTATTGTCAACATTTGTCAATATTTCAAAGTAGCTCAGTCCATCATTGATAAAAATGCTGATGCTTTGTCTTATCTCCATTGCAAGACCTGCAAGTGCCTCTACACCGACTTTGAATTTGTATGGATAGTATTGTGGATGAGCACCCGGGCTTTGCCTTACAAATAGAGTGTGGTGGCTACCCCTGGGGCTATATATATATATATATA
>NW_017308071.1:157409-167631 GCF_000935625.1 Nanorana parkeri
ATATATGTGTGTGTGTGTATGAACAGAAGGTTAAATCTGTGTAGAGACTAGAGAGCAGTGTCTGCCCAGTGATTATTGAAAGATCCTCACCTCTGTGTTCTGGGGTTGATACATTATGTAAAAAGAGAGCAAGGTTTCCATAATCCATTTACACTCACAGTATGCTATTTTAAATTAGTCAGAGTTTTGAACAATAAATCCTTGGTGATCCTGCCTCTTGCCAGCTTATTGCCTTAGTTACAGTGCCAGGGCCGACAATGTTCTACACTACAGCTTCTATTCAAATGGCTTATCCCCCAATGTTGTCAGGACCCGGAAGCTACACTCTGGCTTCCCCAGTATTTATGTGCTGTTCTATATTCAGACAAAGTCATGGCTTCCCTAGTGTGCATGCACTGTGCTGCAATCAGACAGAGCTCCATCTTTCCCAGAGTGCATGTGCTGTAATCAGACAGAGCTCCGTCTTTCCCAGAGTGCATGTGCTGTAATCAGACAGAGCTCCGTTTTTCCCAGAGTGCATGTGCTGTAATCAGACAGAGCTCCGGTGTTCTGTCGAAAGAGCCAATCCTTCTAAATCTCCAATTCTGTCACTTCAGGTAACTTGGCAGCAGAAAATTTTGAAGAGTTTCCGTTAGTGCGCATGCCCAACTGCAAAATGCTAAAAGCAGGAGGATTTCTGTAGCACAGCATAGCGCATCAATAACTCATGTTTCTAGTTCTTCGACACCTGTGAGTGCGCATTGCGCACTCACAGCTGTTGAAGAACTCGACGAATATTGTAACAATTGTGAAAATGAGGCTGTACATTGTTCCTCCAGTCTTTCTGGTCTGCAGTCACACGTGCAGTAACGCCAATTCGTAAAAATATAATACTGGCAAGTTACAGGAAGTGACGTAATTGGAGATTTTAATGAAGTGGTTCTTTCGACTGAACACCGGCTTCCTCAGTGTGCATGAGTTGTGCTGTAATCAGACAGAGCTCTGGCTTCTCCAGTATGCATTCGCTGTGCTATAATCAGAGCTCCGGCTTCCTCAGTGCACATGTGCTGTACTGTAATCAGACAGAGCTCTGGCTTCCATAGTGCATGTGTGCTGTGGTCAGTTTTAACTGGTACATACAATCATACAGCTTCTCCCTTCAATTCCAGTCCTGACATCAGTAAACACAGGGAAATTTCTGCCCATCACTCATTAGCAAGAGCACCAGGACGGAGGGTTATCAGTCATGTGACCACAACTAAACATAAAAAAAACCTCATGGAGTTATAGATTGAAGAAGAACTCCAGGCAAACCTTTTCTGAACCCTTGCAGTGGTGCTACCCCTGCACTGCAAGGGTTAAGTGCTCATTTTTGTCAAGTGGCAAAAATAACAAAGAAATACTCAACTGATCCTCGGAGCCAGCTGGCTGTGACAGCGCTCCCTTCAGCCTGTCTCCTCTGCTGGAGCACTGGTATGTCCCTCTGTGTCCTAACGTCCTATACACAGTGTATAGAATGTGATGACTCACAGACCTTAGACCGCTGCAGTGGAGGGGGAGAGAGGCTCCAGGGACCGGTCTAAGAGCAAGCCGGATCTGAGGATCAGGAGTTATTTTTTGTCATTTTTGCACTGAACCCTTGCAATGGGGATATTAGAAAAATGTTTGCCCTGAGTTCTGCTTTAATGTTATAGTTATTATTTGGGCTAGTGAATATATGATGACTTTCCCTCTACTTTTAAGGTTGTTTGAGGTATAGTTATAGCATAGAGAGATCATTTGTAATGCAGTATTTCATGCGGCATGGAGCTAAGCATATATGCTTTTTAGTACTTAAAGCTGAGATTGAAGTCTAATAAGCGAAGCAGAAGAATGTAAAACTGTGTTACTTAAACATTCTCATGAGAAAGACTCTGCTACTTAAATGACCTTAAACTATAAAACGTTCTTTTCTAAATTCAAAAAGGAATGGAAGTTATGTAATACTAAGTTGCAATGTTGTTGCTGGTTTCTACTGTAAAGTTTTGCTTACAGAACTGTTGGAGCAAATCAGTATTTTCACAAAGCAGTAAAGGCTATTTTCACTATGCTGTAGTATATTTAAAGTATAACAATGCAGCACTATTTAACAGTCCATTGTTCCCTGTTTATTGGATTTCACTGCATGCTGGCATGTTACTTGTTTTTCTACTCAAGCTGCACCATTTTTTGCAGTGCAATGCATCACAACGGAGGATATTATGCAATGCATGTGTGTTCTTTTGCATTAAGATATCATTAAAAATAAATGGCACCTCAATGCACTAGTGCATGTAACAATGCCTAAGTACTACTGGGACTTAAGACTTTGCACACCTTTTGTTTTGATGTCGGGCTTTAAATGAACACTATAATAATAGTAATGGTTCAATTTTATTTTAAGTATTTTCTGATTGTATATATTGTAACAAATGTTAATAAAATGTTGTGAAAGGTCCAGTGGGGAGAAGCGTGATGTGCTGTATCCCCACACAGCACATCTCCATGTTTCTCCCTTTAAAAAAAAAAACTTTATTTGGAGTATATAAACTGTACACTCTATTCAGTTCCCTGTACCGCAGT
Organism: Nanorana parkeri; assembly: GCF_000935625.1. Lineage (NCBI taxonomy): Eukaryota > Metazoa > Chordata > Amphibia > Anura > Dicroglossidae > Nanorana > Nanorana parkeri. The sequence continues at coordinate 159,990 of NW_017308071.1, forward strand.
GTGGTGTGCTATACAGTGGTGACCTGTGGTGCCATGCAGTGCAATGTGGAAAAATGCTGCATATCTGAATTTCTTCGCAGTGCACCTCACAACACATCACACCCATTTTGGGGTGTGAGCAGGGTAAATAGAAAACACTTGTGCAGAAAAATGCAGCTCATTTCACATAATATGAACATAGTCTAAAAATATATATATTATTGTAATTGTATTTTGGTTCTGATCCCAAAAAAGAAATACACACAGTCCATAAAAAAAACACAAATTGCCTTTAAGTAAAGTAGTATTAAATGTTCAAAATGTGTTTCAATAATGAATCCAAATCAAACAAATATACATTGCCAAGCAAAACATTGCTTTACTTTTTTTGCCCAAATACTTACAATCAACATGTTTCTGAACAGCTGCTTCTAAGTTTCTCAGCTGAGATTCCCTGAACTTCCTGCCCAGTACAAGATCACAAAGGACAGAGCAGACACCAGCAACTATTCATCTACTAGCTTGGAGAAGGGAGGAGAGGGGGCCAGGAGGGAGGGAAGTTGCTTGATTTGCTGTGTCTGTATGCTGTGTCTGGAGACACACACAGCTGACTAGCACACACAAGGGTGACTGCATAGCACTCTGCTTGAGAAACAAAGTCACTCTAAAACAGGAAGTCGGGACCAGTGCTAAGGGGACCAGCTGATTGTGCAGGAAACTAAAACTTTTAAACATCAGGTAGCACCATCCATTGTAAAACATTTCATCAGCATTTGAAATAGCTTAAAATCTTTTTGACCTAAATAGCACTTTAAATATAGGATAAACATGCAAATAATGAAAATACCTGTTGTTAAAAACATGGTAAAGATTTTCGTTTTACATACTACATATATGAATTCACACAAAACTGATTGCATTTAACATTATTTATTAATGAACTGCACAGAGTTAAAGAAGATCTAAAACCTCGTATTTGTGCATGGATGAGCTAGGTGGATATCCCTACTAATTAGACCTATTGTGGTTTTCTATGCCATGGGGAGATCAACTATCCTAAACCATTCTTTACACCATCATGAATGACAGCTTAAGATGTCAGCACTTCATTAGTTTGGGGCTCATTGATGACATGCTGAGCCATTATTGAATCTGCAAAACCTAAAACCTCAGTCCTGCAATATAGGTTTACCGATAATTAAAAATAAGCCGGAAACAAGGTGATACTCAGAGGTAAATTCACTTCATTAATCAGATATAACAAAACAAATATGTTATAGAAGTTGAATGATTTTTTTGAAAAGAGCTCCAATAGGTGGCTATATGAATAACATGTTAATAATGGCTTGATTAAGACGTGTTGCTTCCATCTTGTTAAAGTGGACCTTAAATCAAAAAGAGGAGATTTCCTATCTTATAGGGAACATCTAGAAATGTTAATTGTACCTGAGCGTAACCTTAAAACTTTTACTTTTTTGTCTTGAAGTTCTGATATGTGATTGTTTCTAGACATTCCTATGCCTTAAGGGCTTGTTCACACCAAATGCGGACCAGATCTGCATGAGTTTCTGCACACGCAGTGCAGTGTGTTTTGCCACATTTTTTGCTGTAGTTTTTTTAGCCTAAAATGGGCTTTCAGTGCGTTCCAGGGCATTTGCATGTATTTTTGATGTGTTTGCATGCGTTCCAGAGCAGGAAAAAAAGGTCTTTCTGCAGTTTTTTTTACATGCTCTGGAACTGAACTCTGCAGTGTGAACTAGAGCCCAAAATACCATTCGAATACATTGGACGCAGTTTTTATCCGTTCTGTAACTGCTCTGCTCTGCATCTGGAATGCCTTCGGTGTGAACTAGCCCTCAGGGCCGTTCACACCAGTTTCGGTGCATTCCAGCATGATTCGCTGCTGGAATGCACAAGATTTGTAGTGGAATTTGGTAATGTCATTACTGTGCTGCTCACTGTTCTCCTTGCCTTAGAGAAAGATTTATTAGACAAGTTATATTGCAAATGTCTCCTTGCTTCTGCTTCATCCATTCTATACACTTGGGTTTTTAACCTCTCCTGAAGTTTCTCGATCATTACTTCACCAGTTGTTAGGGAGGCAGCTCTGAAGGAAAGCCCTGCTTTTGCCAAGTTGGCCGCCTCTACCGAGACAGTGAAGTAAGAGTCATAGTAAGTCAGTAATGGATGAAAGATCAGCTGTAAGGAGCCTGCAGGCAACATTTTTGTCGAAACTTTTACCCTCTGCTTCTATTTTCTGAGCACAGCTTCCACAGTTTAGGCTCTCTTTAAATTCAGTGTTGTGCAGATATATTTGCGGCCCTTTAATATAATTACATCAGATGTGTTATATTTACAGTAGGCTATGGAAGAAACTTTTAATTTTAATCTTCAGATCCACAACACTTTTGCTGCACATGCTTCATCTGGCAGCTTGGCATAAGCAGTTGCCTTGGCAACCAGTCTTTATTTCACGGTCATCTTTGGATATCTTTCATTCACGGTGTGGTTTATATGTCTCTGATTGTTTTCATTGTGCCTTGGGCTCTGTCATCTCTCTAGGCACCATATAAGTGTCACTATTCTTGGTTCTCAATGTTGTGCCTGACCTCATCTTCTTAAAAATGTATCTGCTTGGCTTTCATGCCTATACTGTGGTCTCAGTACATTCACTAGCCACAAGTATAGAGATAACACATTTTTACTTTTCTCTGAGTTTTGATTGTTGCATTTTTTTTTATAGATACAGGATTTAGATGTATTGAAGCCAGACAGAGTCAGGCAACCAGCATTTTTAGCAAGATGCTAGCAAATGTAGAACACCAAGGGGTCTATTCACGAAGCAGCCGAATTATCTAGCCGTAGCTTCGGCCCCAGGACCCCTTCGGTTCAGTAGAACCGAAGGGGTGCTGTACGGGCTATAGTGAATAGCTCCAGAACTAGCCGAGCGGCTCAGTCGAGCCGAAGACATATTCCTCAGCTCGGCTGAGCCGCGCTGAAAGCCGAAACTGGCAGAGCAGCTGGCCGACGGCCGGCCGACAGCCTGCTTCTGACAGCTGGGCGGAGTCAGCCGTGATTTTACGTCTGGCTCCGGCCACTTGCAGAGAGATCAGCGTCCCTGGTTACAAGCTAACGAGGCACACTGATCTCCAGACAGCAAACTCTCCCGGGCGCTCCGGGAGTCTCCTGCTCCCGGCCGCCAAGGAGAGAAACACTGCTTTTTCTTTTTTTTCTTTATTCTGACACGGAGCCGTGTCAGAATAGAAAAAAATATTAAACATTTTTTGGCCATAGGAATGCATTGCTAGATTCCTATTGGCTATTTCAATTTGCAATAGCCAATAGCAAACTAGCATTGCACCCGCCCTCTGCTGCAGTTCTCCATCAGGTCCCCACTACTGATTGACAGCAGCAGAGGGCGGGCACAATAACTAGTTTGCTATTGGCTATTGCAAATTGAAAAAGCCAATAGGAATCTAGCAATGCATTCCTATGGCCGAATTTTTGTAATTTTTTTTTCCTATTCTGACATGGCTCCGTGTCAGAATAAAGAACAAAAAAGAAAAAGCAGTGTTTCTCTCCTTGGCGGCCGGGTGCGGGAGACTCCCTGAGCGCCCGGGAGAGTTTTTTTTCGTTTTTTTTGACGGCAGCAGAACCGCCGGCCAATAGAAAACTGTTGGGCGGAGCTAGCTGTCACTGCTAGCTCCGCCCAATCGTTTTCTATTTATTTTTTTCTACTTTTTAAACTATTTTTGTGTTCTTCTCGATCCCACAGAGGGACCGGGCTCAGCGGCATTCGGCTATTCACTCACTGCTGTTCGGCATCTATAAGAATAGACCGAACAGCAGCGAGTAGCCTGCCGGAGGTTCGGCTTAGCCGATCCAGATGTTGGATCGGCTGAGTCAAACTCCTTCTGCACTTCGGCTTGGCCGAACATGCTGATTTCCGCTGGCATTCGGCTCGGCTGTTCTGCTCGGTCCCTCTGTGGTACCGAAATCTCATTATAGGTGTTCTCTAAAATAATAGAATGTACACATATACTGTTCATCATACAAATTTGGTCCTAAATACATTAATGAGTTGCTGATTTATTTTATCTTTGCAGTTCTATCTTTTTTATTCATTCAAAAATAAAGTTTCCCTAATAAGGATCTATGAGACATATTTTACTTTAAACAGTGTGATCTTTACGAAAAAGATGAAGCATCCAAGTTACATGACTCACTTTCGAACGAAAATCAGCAAAGAACATGTCAAAACTGTGTGGTGTGCTTGTTTACTATCTTAATGGGTATTTGGTAAATGAGTAGTGGTAACAACTACCCCTTACTCATTCACGCGGAGAAGGGGCGGCATTTGGCTGCCCCCTTAATGAAATAGTACAAATCCTGCTCTACCAGGCCACTGCTCTGGTAAGGAATTTTTGGCCCCACACTTTTTTTTTGACATGGGGTCCCCCCTAAAATTCCTACAAGACTTAAAGGGTCTAATATGAATTTGGTTCGGGGACCCTACACTGTTTTGTTTGTCCAAATAGATTTGAACAGATCCAAATTCTAAAAAAGAAAACTTTGGATCCATACAAATAGCGAAAGTCAAACAGACCAGAGTTTCAGAAAACAAAAAAAAAAGAACTGAAACAAAATGAAATTAAAACAACATTTTTGGCCATGCACATGTCTAAAAAAATATATTAAGATATGGTGAAGGACATGATTATGGACCATGTCACCATTTAAAGAAACTGTACACCATACTTGCTAAAGCTGAACTCCAGTCAGCTGAAAAAAAATCAGTTGTAGTGGAGTCTCCTCATTGTGTCTAGGGTTAATGAATAAGATAAAATACATTATTCATTACTCCCATGACAGTCAGCACTCTTTTTTTCTCTGCTCTCCAACACTCCCGGTATGTGCACAGGCCCTTTTTGACCTGCAACTAGTAGAGAGGCAAAGAAGAGCGGCTTCGCAGGGTCAGTTGTACCACAAAAGAGGATGCTTGCAGTAATGGGGAATGGGGTATTTTATCTTATTCCTTATCCCCCAGATAAGATGAGCAATTGACCCTTGCAGTGGGAGGCGGGTGGCACTGCAAGGTATTTTTTCAGCTGACTGGAGTTTAGCACTAAATGTTAATTAGGGACACATTCTGGAAAGGGGCCGTGTGTGTGTGTAATGGAGGAGTTCAGTATTGAGAACGAACTTAAAGCAGACCTGTGAGGATAGAAATATGGAAGCTGCCTTCATTGCTATGTTGTTAAAGGTCAAGCTCCAGGATTGCCATTATAATACTGACATCACGATTGGCAATTACTGATCTAGAACAACATTGTAGTCATTGAAGTCTGAGCATATTTGAACTTGCATACTTGTTCAGGAAGTAAATCCAGGATGAGGATGATGGTCAGGGTGCCTGTACAGTACTTTTAAAAGCAAGTTACCATTGCCCAATTTAATATTATTGTGCCCAGAGGTTCACTTTAGTTAAGCCTTCTTGACTTGTTAGTGTTCACCAGGCATAACAAATATGGAGAGTGCTGTAGACTGGTTAATAGCATCTGCATATACCCAGGATGGGGGGCATTCTTTTTTAGATATAAGCACCAAGCAGGAGAGTAATGAGCTACAAGGTTCTGGCTAATGTTATGATAAAAAATAAACAGTAAATGGATAGTGTGTCCCTATAACAATATAATTCTTAAAAGCCATTTTCTGTTAGATGTTGTACTGCTGACTGAATTACATGGATTGAATAATTAATAATCATCGGTTTATTTGTATATTATTTTACAGATCGATGAACATTTAAAAGGAAACAATGTGAGAAATGATAAGTACAATTTTCTATATTGCTTTATGTTTTAGTAATTTAACATTTCTATTTGACATTATTTTTATTTGTAATACTATCTTTATTTACTAGGTATGTAGTAATGCCTATGAACAAAGACATCCTTAGATTTTGAGTTGTTTATATCCCATTAATTAAATGATGGTATTATGGTACAAATGGCTTTACATGAGGGCATGGCCCCATTTTTTAATCACACAGACTGATAACCTACTACTTTTTTTATAGAACCCTACCCACAAAATGCATTTCTTCCCTTACAGTTCATCTAAAGCCCAAACTTTTTTGGATAGAGTAGGGAATGGTTAAAACCCCTGTAAGGGTCTTTTGCCATCTATGTTTCATTGGGTAGACTTTCCCTCCCTATCTCAAGGCACTCTGGAAAGTGAGAAGAGATCTCTCCAAAAGAATTGAAATACTCAGATGTCACTGGAATAAGTGCCCTTTTTGGACAACTCAAAATACATTTGCTTTAAATTATATGATATAATTATAATATTTATAACAATATACTCAAAAGCATTAACTGTAATATAAAATGAAAAGCATCAATTGATTGTTTTTATTTGGAGTATTGAATCCACCACTTAATCCCTCAAAGAATTGTGTGATATTATTGCTAGTCCCTATTATTTCTTAAACAGGTGTTAAACCCTAGGAACTAATTTAAACAAGAGTATTAATAATTATTTTTAATATAAAAAAAGACAAGAGCATTAATTATTATTATTTGTAATATAAATAAAGAAGAATTCATTAACGTCCTATGGAGTCTCTCCTGCTTGGAATCAACGTCATTGGCCATCTATATGCTTCTTCCCTAGACAAATCAAATTGTCAGCTGAGGCGTGAAGTGTTAGATTATGATCACTTTAGCGTGACATTGTGATTCATGATTACTATATCACTGAGAGAAAATAGGGATTTATGCGGGATGTCCACATTCAATTCCCAGTGAGAGATGTGAAGAATTCTAAAGTAGTTCATAGGAGTGATATTTTTCACAAACATACACTTTATAGCAGGAACGCCAACCTAATTGACTAACAATATAAAGTTTTTATTGCACATACAATGCCAGTAAACGGTGGCTAGTGGTGACAGCCTAGAAAAGCTTGTAATTTTTACTCTGGCATTCTAAAAAGTTTATAATTAAAATTGATTTTCATTGTCAAGCCTCATTGTAATGTGGCAATAAGCCTTTGCAATCCATTACACATTTGTAGGTATGGTTTCTGCATATGCCAAACCTGAAATTATAAACTACAGAATCATCTGTGAAGATGGAATTGTTTCATTTTGACAGATAGGTGATTGTAGCCAATGCAGCCACTAGCCAAAATAACAGAGGGTTGGGTGGGCCTCTAGACCTGTAACCAAAATAGACAACAGATGTCTGAGCATCTGTGATATGATATTACCATTTGAATCTGATTTGCACAGGGTCCTAAAATTACATACAGCAAAAAAAAAAAAAGTAATTTAATTAAATCATGAAGATAAAACGGAGCTGTGAAAAATCATCAAATCGGAAAAACAAAATACAATTTCATGTTTATCTCCTGCCATATACAATAAAAAATATGAGGAAATAATACATTGCTGTTATACGGTTTCTAAATCCAAAACTGCTCTTGTAATTAATATAAAAAAAGTTGTATAGCTATAAAATAAAGAGACACTGTTCCCTTGCCACACAGGACAAAGTAATAGTGTGTCTGCAAAGGAAATCCTTCGACTGCATTACACTTACCTTACCTGAGCTCCCTCCGTTCCTCCTTTGAATGGGGGTCTTCCAAAATTTGTGATATG
>NW_017308071.1:167650-186764 GCF_000935625.1 Nanorana parkeri
GACTTTTGGGGGAGTTTGGCAGTACCATAACTTTTCCAGTTTGGGATTTTAAATAATGGAGCAAGCTGCACAGCCACTAATGGCAGAGATCAATGTGGACAATCATTAAAAATATACCAAAGCATTTGGGTAGAGATGCCATTTATATGAAAAGTATAGAGACAGTTAATTTGGTAATGTAGAAATACTTAGCTGTGATCACCACAGCCAGAAGTCTATCATCAAAACAAATAGTCAGTTTTCTGGAGCAAGGAGGCTAGTGATATTACTGTTACCTTGTACTAAGATACTGTTGAATTACCAATAATGCCTAACAACATGCAATAAATATGAAGTAAAAGTATTAGAAGAAACATTCCTGTTGTCGTGTTATAAAACTGTAGAAAAGAAAAAAAAGGACTACATTGGCATAGAAAATAGTACAAACAGAATCTAAACTAAAGGAGCACTGCAGTCTGCATTACAGAAAATTAATTATATCTGCCAGCCTCAAAAGTATTGTTGTTTTGTTTCAAAATCCCATTTTCTGTGAAATGACAAATAGAGGAGTGGAGTGTGATTCTGTTCTTTGTATAGTTATGTTATCTCTTCCATTGAATAAACAACTCTATTTGTACTTGTTTTTCATCAGTAATTCTATAGATTGTTGACTCCTATTATATCCAATTTAACAAGCTTGCATAAAAAAAAACTGATCATTCAAACTCTAAACAAATGATATTTTTATTTGTCAGGTGTGAGCCTGATGTAGTTAGAAACTATATTAATTTATATAAATGAGCATTTTACAGCATTTGTACAGATCTGCAAAGACGAGCTAGCAGAAATATGCTAGATAGGAGCATTGGACTGGACTGTTTGAGAGCTAGGTATCTAAATGAAAGCATGCTCTAAAGATGATATGAGTGCAGGGGCGGACTGGGAATTTGGGGCTCATGTACGAAATTTAGGTCTGGGGGGCGAGGGCACTCATCAACCCATCAAATGTATCAATGCGACACAACTACAGTCTTTATGCAACAAAATTGCAGTTGTTTCTGATGCCACATTTTATAACATAAAACAGCAGTCATTGTCATTGCATTTATAACGCTGGTACATATATAGACAAATGTGTATTATATTATTGGAAAAGTGTACTGTGTACTTACAGGTCACCCACTCTAAACCAAACTGCTAGAAGAATATGGTGAGAGGACACCACTGTATCTGTGGCTTTTTTTCCTTGATTTTTTTAACTGATAATCCTTCAAACACCACACTTCCTGTCCCTGGGTAGCAACACTCACTTCTTTACTTCATCTATGGAAAGAGCTATGGTTTCTGCCCATATTTCTGTGATATATTACGTTTTTGTTTTTGGGTTTAGATACACTTTAACTCTAAACCAGTCCTTCAATGGGCTGTCTTCTAAGTATTTCATCTCAACATTTAGCCATTTGTGTGGCGTTCAGCTTTAACTTTATCTTTTAAAGGTTTTAATACCAGGGAATTCCCTGCCAGCAGAAAATGTGATAGACACTTGGATCAATGAATAAATAATTGCAAGTATTGTTGTATTTAATTTACTACTACTAAATATCTTAGGACCTGGAACACGGAAAACATAATATACACATTTTGAGCCATTTGCTTAAGAACTGGTTTGGAGGAGAACTTTATTTTATGCCATGATTATCTGTTTGTCTAATAGATTCAGCTCATCAGCACTCTATACACTAAGGCCTCATTCACACTAAGCGGATTGCCGCCGCGATATCGCGCATTTTCACCGCGCGATATCGTGAGAAGTCCCCGGCCAATGATTTTCAATGGAGCTGTCTTAATGTACAGCTCCATGTTGCCCCTTGTGGTCGCAAGTAGCTCCTACAGGACCCTTTTTTCAGCGGATTTTGTGCGATTTTTCTATTTTTTAATGTATCCCGACGGTGAAGGTCGCTCTACCGTCGCTGGATGGTCGCTGGAACGACGCCCCGAAAGTCGCGATATCCCGACCACGCGGATCTGCTTCAAAAGGTATGACGCTTAGTGTGAATGGGGCCTAACAGGGTTATCCACAAAAGGGTGAAGAGTTTGCAGAAGGCAGGAGAAGTGAACAATCTAGGACAACTGAACAACAATCTAGAAAGGGAACTGAATTGGAAGATTTTTCCAAATCAGTTATGTTGTCCTAGATTGTTCCCTTCTCCAAACTCTTCACCCTTTTGTGAATAACCCTGTAAGTGTAAATGAAATTCCACTTTTGAATTTAACAGTATAAAATTGGTATTATACAATACAAGAGCCTATCAGTTAACAAAGGATTTCACAGACCTGCATTGAGATAGGAAGATCAGTAAGGCACAACCATACATGTGAATGAGGATGATTGGTGCAGTACAGTAATGCTCAGATGAAGAACTAAACTACTCAACAAGTAGGATATGTATACTGTATGCATCTGAAGGTTTTGTTTTAAAATCTAACTGACATTTACCTGTTCTTGATGAGGTATTGGGTGACACTGAGGTCCCTGCTGTGTCAGAAGATCCATAGGATCCAGGGGTCCACTTACCTCTTCCATGTAGCAGTGATGCCTCTAAAAGGCAGTCAGCTTAGTGCATGACTATCAGCTGTTGGTGTGATAAGATGCTGCTTTCATTAAATAGTTGTGCTCTATGGTTTTGACCTGTGAGATACCTCACAGCTGTCACAAATTTTGATAGACTGTCCCTAATTTAAAAACCAAATCCCTCTGCCTTTCTATCCTCCTCAGTTGCCGCTCTTTTTAGTCTGATGTACAGATATCTATTAAATTGTTCTATTAACCTACTAATAGTGTCATTCTGTAGTGATACATTTTACTTATCTCTTAATTATCTTGTTAAGATAAAACCCAGTATAAAGGGAAAGTAATTGGGGAAAAAAACGATTCTGGGTTTAACTAGGCATTTTTGGCATATAAATTCTCAATGGCCTGCATAACTGGTGATGTGGCATGGGTGTGTCCATTGTCTAAATTCTTTGTGACAGAAGGTGTCCCTCTTCCTCATCTCAGAACAATTTGATATGAGGGGTGTTTTAATGCCTGTGTCAAATATTTAGTGCAACCTTCTAGAACACTCCCTGATGGTTCTATCCCCTGAGAAAAGAAGTGAGAAGATTATGATGTCACTGAGGCCTAACATATGCTCTTCAGAGGTGATGGGATTTAGGCTAGGAAGACTAGAGTAAGACTAAAACCTCCACTGGTCTATTGCTACAGTCACACACCTGGTTGAAAAAAATACACAAGAGCCTATGCTTTGTTGAAGCTACTTTAGCCTGCTGTCAGAAAGCATTCAGCATTGGAGCCTGACCAGCAAGAGCATGGAGGCCTCCTATTGACATTTGTTGTGTAATAATTTGGTTTGTTGTTTTAATATTTCTAATATTTCAGTGCCAAATAAACAGTTTTGCTATTTTGTAAGTAGCACATATATCAATACTGAGTAAAAAGCTACAGAAAGTATAGGCATTCATAAATCCTGGAGAACCCAAAACCGGAAATGGGGAGCCAAATCCTGTGAACTTGCTGTTATCTTTCATTGATCTCTTCTGATGAAAACAAAATTGAGCAGGCTGAAATCATCAGAATTATGCTGAAAGCTGATTAAAGGACTTCTGGTATCTTGGGAGACACTGCTATTAGTTTCCTTTTAAGTTTGTAGACTCACTGTTATGTTTACAGGTGACTTCAATCAATATGGCTTTTGAAAACACTGTTGAAAATAACGTGTTGCTTCAGAGGTAACACTTATAGCAAGGGAGTGAAATGTCAAACATAATCAACGGACATGAGGTGATCTCTGCAGTAAATGTCACTTAGCAATATAACAGGTTCACATCAAAGAAATACTATTACCTTCAATGAAGTGCACTGAGATTTTCCCACTCACTAAAGTATGTGTTGACCACATAGATAGCAATTGTCCTTTTTTTAAAAAAAAAAGGGCCTAAGGATGAAATTATTACATGAATGGTGTCTGAGCTATGAATCTTTGTTGCACTTTACCGGATAGATGAACTAATGACAGGATTTTACAATAACACATTGCATTATATTTTCCACATACAGAGGCTGTCCTGAACTTCTGAATATATGTCTTTAAAATATAATGCAATACAATAGCAAGTTTAGAACAGGACGAACACTATAACTGCAGGGCCCTGACTGATATGCCCTGAAGGATGCTAGTACTGCAAGGCATCAGTGCGATTCACTAAGCCACTCTGTCATTCTATTTTGGTTTTCTGTTTTAAGGCTAATCAAATCTAGGTTTGGACAGGACACTATCTGCATGGAGTTTGCATGGTCTCCCTTTGATTGTGCTGGTTTTCTCTGGGTATTCCAGTTTCCTCCCACACTACAAAGACGTGCTGAATTTGTTGGGCCAACTCGACGTACTGTGACTTAAATCCGCACGTATCTCAGTTTTAAGTCAGAACAACCTACTCACCACATCAGGAAATTTGGACCTTGATTTCTAGCTGCCTGTCTCACTCACTACCCTATTCAGAAGCCCTTCACACACCTCCATACCCCACACAGTCTCGTCCCTAACCTAACAGGTTTTGATTTGATCCGTCCCACACAATACCCATGTCAGTTGTCTGATTCGTAAGACCTAATGTAAATGTAAACTGATCATCATTTCAGGTACATTAAAATATGGTTTAACTTGCTAATCTACATAATTTGTTATCTGTTATTCTCTACAACTGACACAGGAATGTATTATTTTGCAGTTTCATCTTGTTCTTTTAGTAGTATATGCTGATACCAGAAATGTGCAGACTCCTTCTGTTCAAAATCATGTCTTTTGTCCTTATATCAACAAACTTTGAATATAATTCTACTTGCTAAAAAAAAACAAAGACGTGCTGGTAGGTTAACTGACTCCCATCTAAATTGGCACTAATATGTGTGCATATGAGCTAACCTAGGATTGTAAGCTCCTTGAGGGCAGGCACTCATGTGAATGAATAGTATGTCTTTACATACTCAGTATTTATATGGTGCTGTAAATTGACAACAATATATAAATATTTTTAATAAATAAATAAAAAATCATTTTCTATTCAATTTTTGTAAAATCTTGACAAAATGTGTAAAACTTTGCTATAGCCATTGTTAACAAGCATAAACCATGACTAATATATTCAACATTTAACCCATGAAGTAAATGCCTGCTTCAGTATAAGATTCCAATGAACTAATACCCAACTTTCTCTTTTTTCAGGTTTTGTGATCAAATTCTCATGTGCTCTGAATAAAGATGTAAAATTCAATATTGGTTGTGGCCTAGAATTTGTTGTCTGGTTAAAAACAATGTGTATCTCGTTCAACCTCCTTAGCTGGTTTGATATGCCATTCCTATTGATCTGTCCATATTTTATGTAAATATGTGCTCTTACAGAAATAAAGGGAAGAGGATCAGGGTGAACTACGCATAAGATCACTATAAGTTCAGTTGTCCATTAAATGTGCATGCTTCAATCTGCTTGTGATACCGGTGGGTTGTTGAGAAGTGATGGCATTTTTTACCCTCGTTTGTCATGCAATTACCTCCTTCTCAAGGATAGTTGTGAATGAAAAGCATAGATAGAAATAGGACACCGGCACTCCAAATGCAGATCAAATGCCTCTAATTATTGATGTAGATGCAGCATATCACACAAGTGCAACGTTTCGGGGTCTATTTATTGACGTAGATGCCGCATATCACACAAGAGCAAAGTGTCCCAATGTTCCATTTCTACTTTTGTATATGACGGCTTCCATACGTCGACCACCGCTGCACCCACCAGCTACCTTTGGATTAGACGGTCAGTAGAGCAATGGGTTCATGGCCTTTGAAAGCACAGGTGACATACTGCCATTACTGTATTACTGTTATCGGGTCACCAAATGTTTTAACAATGTAAATTAGTTGTATTTCTGGCCAGGAGTGAGTTATGTATTTGACATGGACTTATTTACACCACCTTGTTTTATGCACCCTGCCTGGGCAGCAACTGTAGCAATAAAAGGTTAAGTAAAGTAAATAACAAAATATAGATCACATCTTATTAGTGATTCTTTAATTTGTATATTTGCCAGTCAGGTGCGTTCTATGCTTCCCACCACTGATCTTTCACTTTCTTGTGCTAATATAGTCTTCATTCTTCTCAGACTGAGAAACAACTGGTGTCAAACAAATGCTGTTCACAGGTACATTAAAGCAGAAGTAAAGTGGTATTCTGAAAAATTGCTGACAGGCCGAATGTGTAAGTCTCTTCTGCCAAAAATGTCCTACCTGCCTGTCAGCAATTTTTCTTTTTCCCGTGCACAGACCCTACATGCTGAGAAGAAGTAACTACTGAAGATGCCAAACCCAAAAGAAGACCAGCAGAAGATGGCAGCATCTGCAGCGCAGGGAAGAGTAGACAGCGCTTGGCTGGATCGTTTACTAAGTAACTAGGCCATAAGGTGCTAATATGTTGTGCATACCAGCACATAATGGCAAACACCACTGGAGGGGCTTTAAAAAGAAATTGACACTTTACTTTCGCTTTAGCCAAAGTATAGTCGTTATTGTAAATTTATGTTTGCTGATTTTAACTGCTCCTCAGGGTTTTACAACATATATACTGTATATGAACACTGATGAGTGGGCATAAAATAACATTTGCAAGCATGTGTTAGTCAGATTGAGCATTGAATGAGTATAAATAATATGTTATTATTGTTGATTAACTGTTTTTTTTAATGATGTTTGGGATAAAAGTTGTTTTTAGTGGTGAGTTTTAGCATCTTATAAAGCAATGAAGCTAGCCCACATAAATGATAAATTGTGCCCAGGAAATAATAATAAAAAGTCACCAGCACTCCAATTAAAACTAGAAAAAAATCCATTTAATGACACATATTTAATGACACATATCATGCAATGCAAGCGAGAATGACTGAGCTGAGCCTGATGAAGGGGACCTTGTGAGGCCCCGAAAGCGCTTGCATTGCATGACCAATATGTGTCATTAAATGGATTTTTTTGTTTGAATTGGAGTGCTGGTGTTGTTTCTGAACGTTGTGTTATTTCACGGTGCCATCTGTGGTTATTTCAAGCACCCACCTGGACCATACAGGTTCGCATCACTGCCCGGTAGGGAGTGCAGCAGGATACATCGATACATTACAGGAAATAATAATATCACTGGTGTAACGAGATATAATGAAATGTGTATCTGTATAAATACATGCATGTATGAATCTTTGTTTTGCTTGTTGCTCCTAATTGCTATATTGTCATAGCTAAAAAGCTTTTGGGGAATATAACAACTTAGTATTGTAGCTAGATTGAGGCTGCAGAGTGTTGAAACAGTTAACATGAACGGTGAACACCTGTGGGAGTCTATCTATATAGGATGATCTTTTCCAGCATCCACCTTTTCTCTACCCATTGGATGAAACGTGTAAAGGTGCCCATACACCTTGCGATTATCTCTACGATAATCACGGGAAACCCCGCAATCGTACGATAATCGCAAGGTGTATGGAAGGCGTGCAACTGCTTTTACTGTACGGTCGCACATCTTTTGTCGAACCAGCATGCTAGAAAACCCGCCAAGAATCGAACTATTGTCGGCGGGTTTCTAGCCTGCTCGTCCGACAACTGCGGAACGGGCCGTTGTGCGCACGCGCACACTGCACGTTCAGCATTGCGGTCATCGGAAGCCCGCCCCTCGGCAGGGCGGGCTTGCGATGATTGCAAGTACGATCTGCCTGTCCAGGATGGGCAGATCGTACGAGCTTTTAATAAGCTTACGACCATCGCAAGACAAAAGTCTTACGATGGTCGTAATGTGTATGGGCACTTTTAGAGGTTGGTGGAATAGGTTGGAGAAAATGACAGTATCTTTTGAGTAAAGTCATTCATTCCTAGATAAGTTCCTGTGGAGCGCAGTAGGTGTTTAACCATTGCACAGTACCACATCTGTCACTCTGTTTGCCAGGTGTAATACTCAGCATTTATTCTTATCCCATTTGTATTGCAAAGCCACAGTAGCATTTCTCTTATTCTTTATGCTGAATGAAGTTATCAACATCTGTGCTTATTCTGCAGGTATGTATACTGCTGTCACAGCCGCTGGTTCCAAGTAGCTTGGTCTGGATCGCAACTGCGGATTCAAGGGATAGAGGTGTGACTAATGGGCGGCACTCAGTCAATGAACCCCAGGCGTCACTCTCTTGCAAAGACGCCTAAAGAACTCAAAAAGAGGTAGCGTGGGTGGTACTAGATCGTAACCCCACGGAAGCCAGATGGTTCCTAAGTATAAGGAATGTACCTAGTTCCAATGAGCAATTAGTCACCGCAATATAACTTCAGACCGGGATATATATATATGTTGATATGTAGCGCAGGTTATGGACCTCACAGTACCTCTAAGTTTAAGCGGGCTAGATATTACATATGCAGATCCCTAGGCAGTATAACATAGGCAGTCCATAAGTTATGCACAACTCCCAATCTAGTAGAGGACGAACTCTAAGTCCCATATGATGGCTCAGAGAGCACTGAGAAATACTTGCGCTTTTATGCACTGGTCTGCAGGGTGCTGGGTGCTGGGCTCGTCCTCTTGGAGTAAGTGGAGGCAGGCTTCCTGGGAGCAAAGAGGTCCTGGAGTTGGTTTTGGGCTTACGAACCCAATAGTGAACACCCTGCAGCGTTCATAGACAGTTTAAATAGGCCGTGGCCGTGACGTCATGCGTCCGCGGCGCACTTCCGCGTTCCAGCGTGGAGCGCATAGTACCTCCCCTAATGGGGGAGGGAACCCTCGGCGGCTTCCCTGTCTGGTGTGTTCCACGCTGGAACGCACACGTGACGTGGCACGGAGCCGAGGTACGTTACAACTGCACAGTACCATTGCTCTCATTCTTTATGATAGGTGTTATTCTCATCTATTCTCATCTGTTCTCAGTATATAGAGCAAAACAAAAGTTCACCAGCAAACCTAACAGTTGCTGCACAAAAAATGTAACTAAACTTTTTCAACTACTCGGGTTAAAAACAGAGGTTTCTGTTATAAAAGTTTGCAAATACATGTGGAAATACACTGTTGTGTCAAGGTTCAAATTAGCAACAAGCAACAATAGCAACTTCTCAGGTTAATTTAAAATCTTCAAAAGGGGGGAAAGGTGCATAAGGGCAATTTAGAAAGTATTTTAGGTTCTTTCTATGTGTATATTCAAAAAGCACAGTACAGTTTCTAGTTATCTGTATGCCAGTATGTGATTCTCAATACTGTATCTGTTCCGATTCTGTATAAGTATATGTAGGGTTTACCCCAAAAGGAGCCACTGGAATACCCATGTCTTCCTGGCCCGCCAAGGGATTTGAGTAGTATTGGTGCCCCAATAGCACTTACCAGCCGTCAGTGGTGCCTGATAAACTGACGTCAACACAGAAGTTGCAAAGCAGATGAACTTTTATTGTAAAACTCTGGGAGAGAGGGTTAGGGCACAGGACAGCCAGGATGTAATAGACTTCTATAAATGGAAGAACAAAGTCTTGCAACCTTCACAGATAGAGGACCTTTAAGCCAATTTTGGCAATCTGTGTCTAGAGCTTTTGGCTGTGCAGTACCTGAATTAAAAGCTACTAGTCTACTTCAGAAGAAATCTGCATAGTGCCTCAGAGGATCACTTCTCAAGCTCCACACACCTGGTGAAGTTGTTCTCTGTCATCTCCATCCTCAGCCAAACCTACTAGGCCCCAGACCCAGGCCTCACTGTGAGCACATGGCTTTTTTCTCTAGGCTTCAGGCCTAGACAGGTCGGACAATCCACAGCAGCAGGAGCCTGGGGGAGAAAGATAATCTCACATGGTCCACCCCAAATACTTATGTCCTCTCCCAGCATGCACCACTGGCCTTGAACCTCCTAGTGATTGGCTAGATATTCATAACACACCATTATTGGTTGCTCTGTGGCAAGGATACACCTAGCAGCAGGCAGATGCAAACAATAACAGAGTGCTTAGGAGAAACCAAATGAGCATAGACTATTAGATCAGTATTAGACTGACTACAATCTGACAATATTACATTTATATAAGCACTCCTATTTATGACCCTGCAAGGATTAACTGCTCATTTGTGTCTAGGTGCTTAAAAAAGTTATACTCATTTGAACTGCCGAGCCGACTCCCTGCTTCTCCGATCACTGAAGCATATCTCCTCCTCTTCTGTACAGATTAGTTTTATTATTATTATACAGGATTTATATAGCACCAACAGTTTGCGCAGCGCTTTACAATATAAGGAAGACATTACAATCACAATACAATTCAAGACAAGATGATAAGGAGGGCCCTGCACCTGATGCCTTACAATCTAAAAGGGAGGAGGAAGTGATACATGAGGAGGTAGCTGTGTGGGGATGAATTGTCTGAGAACGTGATGGTTGAGCGGTTAGGTTGAGGTGGGATAGGCTTCCCTGAAGAGATGAGCATTAAGGGATCACCTAAAGGCAGTCAGAGTGGGAGACAGATGGACAGGTTGGGGTAAAGAGTTCCAGAGGATGGGAGAGACTCTAGTGAAGTCCTGGAGGCGAGCATGGGAGGAGTTGACGAGGGAGCTGGAAAGCAGAAGGTCTTTTGAAGAGTGGAGGGGACGGTTAAGGGGATACTTTGAGACAAGGTTTGAGATATATCAGGGGGCAGAGTTGTGGAAGGCTTTGTAAGTCATTGTTAATATTTTGAATTTTATCCTTTGGGCTATTGGAAGCCAGTGCAGGGATCAGTAGAGGGTGGTTGCAGACACTGAGCAGTTGGTTAGGAGGACACTAAGGGGTTATTTTTTTTATTTACAGGGGCTTTTGATACTTTGGGGTCTATTCACTAAGCTGCAGTAGGCAGCCGAGTGAACGACCGACCTGAAGAGAAGGGAGCCGAACGCTGTTCGGCTATTCACTGTATATACTCCTGTTGGGCTAGCTACAGGTTTTGAATGCAATCTTTGCCACTATCAGTAAATGCGGAAGATTTGTCTGTCAGCATATCTAGATAAAAAGACAGCTGAAGCACATAGGGGTCTATTCACAAAACTGTCGTAGGCAGCTGAGTGCATAACCGACCCGAAGTGAAGAACGCTGTTCGGCTATTCACTTCAGGATTGTACGGCTGATTTCAGCCGTATATCGGCTGAAATCAGCCGTACATCGGGTGGCTTCGGCTGGCAGAAGGAGTTCGACTCAGCCGATCCAACATCTGGATCGGCTAAGCCGAACCACCGGCAGGCTACTCGCTGCTGTTCGGCCTATTTTCCTACTGTAGGTGCCGAACAGCAGTGAGTGAATAGCTCGGCTGTTGTGCTCGGTACCTCTGTGGTATAGCAGAATATAAAAACAGTTAAAAAAGTAGTAAAAAATTAAATAGAAACCGATTGTGCGGAGCTAGCAGTGACATCTAGCTCCGCCTAACTGTTTTCTATTGGCCGGCGGTTCTGCTGCCGTCAAAAAAAAAAAAATCCCCATTGGAAAGCATAGCTAGATTGAAATAGCCAATAGGAATCTAGTTATGCTTTTCTATGGGGATTTTTTTTTTTCTGACGGCAGCCAGAGAAAAAACCGAGCAGGGAAAGGTGTACTCTGCTCGATTGAGCAGAGTGAACGTTTCTAGAGGAAAGTGTCTCTCTCCAGGGCGCTGGGAGCCTATTAGACTCCCGGAGCGTCCGGGGGAGGAATGACAGATGCGTTCCTGGTTACCAGGTAAACAGAAACAACATTTGTCATTACACACTGAAAACACGGAGAGGCCACTCTCAGTGTGTAATGACAGCGTCCCTGGTTAGCTGGTAACCAGGGATGCTGATCTCTCTGCAAGTGGCAGGAGCAAGCCGTGAGATGACGGCTGGCTCCGCCCAACTGTCAGAAGCAGGCTGTCTGCCAGCCAATGGCCGGCCATTCAGCCAGCTTCGGCTTTCAGCGTGGCTCAGTCGAGCCGAGGCATATGCCTTTGGCTCGACTGAGCCGCCCGGCCAACTTCGGGAGCTGTACGGGCTATAGGAAATAGCCTGAACAGCAGCCCTTCGGTTCTACTGAACTGAAGGATTCCTGGGACCGAAGCTAGCCAAAGGATCAGCCGAAGCTACGGCTAGATCCTTTGGCTGCTTCCTGAATAGACCCCTTAGTATTCTGAGCAAATACTGTATTTTCTGTAATACACTGTAATACACTGATCCGACTTGCAGCTCCACAACACAGTGAGCTGGAAGCCGGCTCAGTGCCTATCGCAGCACTGTGATAACTGTGATTCCCTATCGCAGTGAGCACAGTACTGGGACCCTTAATTTGCTTTTGAGAGTCTGCCTCAGACACAGAGGAACCCAGCAATAGCATTAACTCAATGAACGCTCATCCCTCCATGGACCAGCGCTCATTGTACCGCATGACGGTATTATTCCATCACCGGTCATTAATGAACTGAAAGGCCATGATGGAACAATCCCATCTTGTTTGCTAAGTGTAGTGAAGTAAGTAAAGTAAAACATCATATCTTTGCTGAACATCTTCTCTTTTACTGTGTGTATTATTTAAAAAGAAGTCTTACCTTGTATTATTTTTTACAGGTCAGTCAACTAACTCTCATTTGCGCAGTAGAAACTGAGAAACAAACTTGGATAGTTCACTCCTCTTCATGCTTGTATCTCACGGTCTATGTACTATTCCAAAACAAAACAAGAACCTCATTCCAGGTCTAGGCCCATGCTGAGCGTGCCCCCTTCCTCAACATTCCTGTGACCCCACTTATGTCCGGGATTGCAGGGACCGTGAGATGAAGGTTGTCAATCATGATGCCATTTGCTTTTGGGAGTGAACTGCTAAAGTCTGTATCTTAATTTCTACTGCACACAGAAGTATTGGAGAAAAAGGAAAAAACACTGTGGGTGTTAGGTGACTACAAGGTGAGACCTTGTACACCTTGCAAATCACCTTTTAAAAGTGCACATTAAGCCATACCCTTTAAATCAGTTTGGCCATAACCAAATTTTGTCACAATGTCTGCCACTTCCTTATTACCCTATAAACTGTTCTATCAGGTTGACATCTCTGTTTGATTACTTTTGAGTTTGATATGCCTGTCCTGTCACATGTGTTGCTCATTTACACCCACCCAACTTAGCTTCCGGCTGTTTTAGCTATACAGTAGTGGATAGATAGTAGGGAGAGGTAGATATATAGTCAAACAGGGACAGACAGAAAATAAATCACAGTACATCTAAATGTATAAAGTACAGGCACAAGTTAGACTACATAAAATACGGCTCACTGAACCATGAACCAAAAACACATTAGCTAATGTACATGCTTTTGGAATATACATAAAGGAGTCACCCACATATGCACTAATTATTTGAACCAATGTATTTGTAATGGCAACCACATCCAAGAAAACATTAAAAGTAATTATTCTATACAGCAAGCGCTGCAGGACATAAACATCAACTGCTTGCCTCCTCAGACTACGTTTGAATGAACAAATAATTATATAATGTGTATTAAAAAGTTGTATTGTATAGACATTTTTAAATTGATTGTGGTTCTTTATATACATACTGCATAAAATGTAGTTTTTTTATTGCACAGGTATATACATATGAATGTATAAGAAACAGAGATTACAGCACAAAACAAAGATATCTAAAGACTGTGAATCAAAGTTAATTTTATAGAAGCATCTATTGATGACAGCTGGCAGTTTTTAGAAGGTAGCGGTTCACAGGTGCTGCATGTGTCATTGCTGTTTCTAATTACAAGTACTGATTAGTAAAGTGCAATTTAATCATTACGATCCAAGTTGTTCAATGGATCTAGCCCAATTCATCTGGATCCATTCCTTCTTTGCAGCAACCATTCAGCAGGGTTGAGGTAATAGGTCACATCCCCATATTTATAGCATATAATCTATATGCAATAGCAATGGAAGTATGGATTAGTTACAGGCTGAAAAAAACTTGTGTTTATCAACCTTAACAAAAAATGCAGGAGTCCTCAAGGAAGGTTAACACAACCGTGGTCCACTTATTTCCAGCAAGAGTAAAAAGCTTTCCTGACTCTTAAATATTACTCCCTGGATTACCATGGGACTGTACACTCTATACTCAAACACCACAAAACTTTACCTGAAATAAAAAACACCCAACCAAATTGTGGGTAAAAATAAGGCAGCGGCCCCTTTTTTGGATTTAAACAGCAACCGTGGTGGTGTAAATAACTATTACACCACCACAGTAAGAAGTACAAATTGCTCAGTCATAAGGGTCAAACATACAGTCCATGAAAACACCAGAATTCTGCCAACCAGTTATTGTCCACCCCCAAGAGGGTGACATTACCCCCCCAAAAAAGATGATTGCAACAAAGACAATATGAGAGGAAGTGAAGGTGGGAGATAGGTCCAAATGATCCAAGGAGAAAAAGAAATAACTGAACTCTGAGGTGCTGCTGAAACTGCCCAGAGACCAGGTCCGAATATATCAGCCAAAGGATACCATTATTAGACAGCTGTTTTCCCTTCAAAACAATAAAAACCAATTCTGCCATCAGCTGAACAAAGGATCTGCATGGTGACAGTGACATGTCACTGTAAATGGTAAATAGTAATATTGACCAGCAATCTAACGTGTACCTGAAACAGAAAAAAGAGCAAACCAGCAGAGCAACAACCACAGAACATATAAGCATGATAGCCCTCTTATTATAAAATTAAGTTTGAACATCAATTAAAATCATTATAATAACATATACAGGGTTGTTCTCAAAAGGGTGAATGGTTTGGAGAAGGCAGGAGAAGTGAACAATTTAAGCTAAAATAGCTTTTTTGGAAAAATTCTCAAATTCAGCTCACTTTCCAGTTAAGCTATGTTGTCCTAGATTGTTCACTTCTCCTGCCTTCTCCAAACTCTTCACCCTTTTGTGAATAACCCTAATAGTTTTGAATGAGTGGCAATCCCATGGGGCCACATTAATGTTCCTTCTGTGGCCCTAACATTCTACAATCTGATTTCTTATTAATGGTTTGTGTTTTTTAAATTACATTTAATCCTTTTTTAAGCAAGTCAGTAAGTGAGCCAGATAAGCTATTTACTGAATGTTATACAAGGTGATCACAGCCTCTCATTAATTACCTCTTTTCAAGAGTTAATATTTTGCTATTCTTTTCAGATTTCTAGTTCCCTCAACATTATTTTTCATGCCCGAACTGAATTGCATGTTCAGGATGAGGTCTTAATAATACTTTGCCTATGGGACAGGTCATGTCTTTGCTGCAGGTTGGCATTGCACGCCGTTATTAAAGTGACACTAAACTCAGGAGTTAAATCTTAAAAATGCATTCAAGTACCTGAACTATTAACAAAAATGTATCTTATTTGTGTATCACTCAGCTGTAGATCCCCAGATCATCTCTGAATTCATGCTGACACTGTCTTTCCTTCTGGAGGGTGGCTACTTTTGTTCCCCGTGGTGTCTGTGTGTGTTGTAAAGTAGTCACCGCTCCAAACTCGCTCCCATGGTGGACTATAATCTCATGTTTAGTTTACTAATTTGTATTGAGATTGTAGTCCATCACGGGAGTGAGCTTGGAGTGGTGGCTACGTAAAGTGACATTAAACCCTCAGATTTTTTAACATAAAACAATAATGTGCCTTACTGTAATCCATGGTTGTTTCCCTTCTCTTTGCTGCTCTTCCTTTTAAATCTGTATCTCTTCTCATGTTGGGCAGAACTTCTCTTTTGCAGCAGACTGCCTTGTCTCTGAAATGGATACATGGTGTCTGTGTGTAGGTTCACAACCTGAGCCAGCACTACAGGAAGAGGCACTCAGCTGCAAAGGGAAGTTCTCCCCCAGCATGAGAAGACATGAGGATTTAAAAGGAAGAGCAGCAAAGAGAAGGGAAACTACCATGGATTCAACTACAGTAAGGCACACATTACAGTATTGGTTTCTGTTAAAAAATCTGAGGGTTTAATGTCACTTTAACAACACACAGGGGCCATGGGGAACAAAAGTAGCCACCCTCCAGAAGGAAGGACAGTGTCAGCACCAATTCAGAGATGATTTGAAGATCTACAGCCGAGTAATAAACAAATAAGATACATTTTTGTTACTAGTTTAAGGACATTATGTGGTGAGTGAAACCGGTAGGCTCTATTGATCGGGAAGTGAGCAAACACATACAACCAATCACTGACTTCCCAATCCTCTCCCTGCATAGAGCAGTTACTGTCAGTCACCATTCCCCACAGGGATTCCCCCCATCCCCTTTCTGTTTCTCCCCTGCTGACTGAAGGAATGGATGGGGGAGGGGGTGCGTTCCTTTCTCCAAACAGTACCTTGTGAAGTTAAAGTTGTTTTTTTCTTTTAAATATGCAGCTTGCATGAAAACAATACCTGCTGATCCGGCTATCAATTGGCCCTTATTCAGGCATTTTCTGTTATACAGAAATAATGTTAGTACATTGTCATCCTATTATACATGCACCTTATGAGGACTACAAGCCGCCTTGTCCACCTTTCTCACTCTTAGGGAAATGATCCAGAGCAATGGTGTACAGCCAGAATTGGAGTGCATGGTTGGAAGAGATTAGCAACTCAGCAGCACAGAGATGCAAATAAGGATGAGTTTGATCTTAAAAAAATAAATAATAAAAAGAAAACACATGGGAGCCAAATAATATGTAAGGCTGGATTTTTATATTAATACACGCTCTTACCCTCTGTACTCACTGTATGAAATGTCATCAGTCTCTATAATATAAATGTATTTATGAAATATTTAGAACAGAAACGGGTAGAATTCTGAGATGTGATCTGTTTTGTATTAAGCCTGGATTCTTTTTTTTTACCTTTGTGCTGAAAACACCAATAAGTGGTTTCATTATTACTACCATTTTTTTTTACATTATATAACATTATAATGGATTTGTCTGGTTAAAACTACCTACTAGCTGCCTGCCAAGCCCTCTAATAAGGAAGGAGTCACAGCTCGAGTCAACAGACTGATGTGAGCTAAACAACCTCCTTCACTCATCACAGCTGAAAAAGTATTAATGTTGGTGATATTAAAAGGAGACCAGAGCGCTACCTGCTGGCTGGATAGAAGAATGTACAGTATTTAGATGCTATATTTATTTATTTAGATGCAAATACTATGTAACTATATTTCACATTTACCTATTTTTAATTGTCATTTTTTTCACTCCTCGCCATAAAAAAGAACATATGTACAAAACCATTGTAAATTCCCCTGAAGAACATAGAGGTCAGTGTAATTTTACAATAAGGTAATTGGATAAAGTACCTCCTTTGGGAACACATATCATGGATATTTATTTTAGTCCTCTGCAATCTGATCTAATTATTGGGTTAATATGCCACTCAGAAGAAATATAATTTAATAGTAGTACCACTGGTCTACAAGACTTTATAGTGCATCTAGCTGATGTTTCTTAATACATTCTCAATGCATTTAGTCTCTTGCTTGTGAGTAACATACCCTTTTAACTTAAACCTACACTGTGCATCTGTTACAGCTAACATCTTCTATCCCCTCTATCACATTGGAGTGATTTCCTTTGACTTTTTTTCTGGCAAATTGCCTGTTGAGACAATTTAATGGGAATTGTAGTTCACTGTAATGATATTTGTTTCTCGACTGATTGCTGCATCCTTTCCTGCTGTTGAACCATACATAAACTCCAATGCCACACAGGATATATCTGCACAGATTCAGAGAAACATTGGAAGAATCAGAACATTTAAATATTCTCATCTATCTTTTTACTTTCAATAAAAAAATAGAGAAACTCTATAGCTCTGAATTTATGACTGGTGGTGGAATTATTTACAAATAGAGGTGTGCCAGTGTCCCACCAAGTTTGTTACTTAGCTGCAGCAGAAAAAAATCAGGTCTTCTCCCCTGCCTGACAGGGCTGCACTATGTTGCAAGGCTGTGCAAATCTCAGAACTGGATACACAGATACACACATCCTTTGGCTGGTAAAAGTCATAATTTCTCACTTTTGCTATGTTTTGACGAAGAGGAAAATAAATCAGCAGTTGTACAAATAATTTTCTCCTAATTTTTGCTGAAAATTGCACTATTAATTTATATAACCACAAACATTTAAAAAAATTAACTATTTTAAGTAAAGTGAAACAGTGACCTCACAATTTGCCCCTTGTCCAATCAGAGAAGGCCATGTATCTATTGATAAAACTACTAGGCGTTCCCTGAATGTCCACTGTGCTGAGCGAGAGACCCCCTGTGTTTTCAGAACAGAGGGGAAGCCCCTCAGGACCTTAAAGACTGCTGTCAACACTGTAGAAGCTCCAACTACTACAGTGCTTTACAGGATCCCTAGCAGCCAATTAGGTATGACATATGCACACTTACACTGGGCCAAGCTGGATCAATGTACGTATGCAAAAGGATGTATACCTGGAGCTCAGTTTTTCATCCTCAGAATCTGCTGCTGAAAGGATTGTGGGGGCTAATAACTGAACTGTTAAGCTCTTATAATGGTTTATGATAATAGTCTGTGCAGACTTGTATGCTATTCTGTAGGAAAAATAGATCTTTTGTATTCTTGCTTTTTTTTATACAGTGATATCTTAAAAGCTTTGAACAGAAAACATATTCAAGGCTAGAATTCTTTATCCACCATAGGATTATTATACATAATAATAAACTATATCGTTATTTACTGACTGTACTGCAAGTTAAGAGCTATGAATAAGCGACTATACATATTAATTATAAAACATGCAATTTTGCATAAAGATTGTGCTAACATATAATTACTTAAGAATTAGTCAAATTGGTTAGAGTCACAGTCCTTATTATGTCAAGATACTTTGAAAGTTAAATTGTTAGGAATTACTTCTGTAGGAATACAGAACTTCAAAAGAACAATTATTGGCAGCTAAATCATGTTCTATTTTTGCTGTATATAAGCTGCTAAATAATACATGGCTATGTGGACAACTAAATGTTGCCTCATATGTGAAAATTTAATTGTAGAGTTTCAGAGACATATATATATATATATATA